>NC_134844.1:78793243-79093243 GCF_965363235.1 Mytilus galloprovincialis
TATAATGCAGTAGTATTAAACCTTATAGACATATAAATTGCATGTATACGTCAGACATCTATTACTGGTTGCATGTTTTAATCTGACACCCAAACATATTAAAGACTTATCAGTCATCTAATTCTACTAACATTTTTCACCAGGCATTCGGCACTGATTACATTATACACCAGGCACATGATGATAATTGCATTTACACAGGCATATGATACTGATACAATTGATGAATCAAAATATGCTAACAGGTGGTAATGAAATTGACAACTTTATGGAATAAATTTATTTAAAAAAATCACTAATTAAAGCAATATAGATTTTGATAATATGTCTGTTTATAAGTTGCAACTGCTAGCATAACGAAGCAAAGACTCAAATGATCGATTGGTACACAATACTTCTCTCAGTGATTAAATCATGGATGCATAAATACCATTTAATGTACAAATATCTGTTTAAACTAAAAAAAAAATGAAATATTAGTATCTGTTGGTGAGGTCTTTTCGGCGGAGGAGAGGAGACCCTGTGTTTAAAACTATAGGAGGAGTTGGTAACAAAATCCTTAATCAATTCAAGAACAGCAGAGGTGCAACTTCAGTTTTATCTTAATTGTTTAAATAAACATTAAAAGATGTCACAAATGTAAAATAATTCAGACAGGAACTCTAATGGCCTAATTTATGTACAAAAAAAAATTAACGAAAATAAAACTCAGTCGATAAAGGTTAAACTCATCAGAAGGATACAAATAGAAAAACATTTAACAAAAGCAAGCAGTTTGATAAATCTGCATTTAATCCAGTAGGATGTGTTATTTGCACAAGTATGCATTATTACTAAGAAACATTTCTAGATTTGTAAAATTGGTGGAAAACTTGGGTTGAAAACTGGTATGAGGAATTATATAGACAAACCTGCATTCATCTGTTATAAATTGAAATAACAGATGACCAAGTTCCAAATTAATTGTGGTAAATGAAAAAGGAATGCCTCAAACAATTCAATAATAATCCGCACACAAATCTACGAGATATGCAATTATTTTGTGGAGTTTTAAGGGTATACGTTCAGAAATGTTTAGAATTGTTGGAATATAAGAAAAACTAGATAACCAAACAATTGTACTATCTGTTGAGAATTTTAACGAAAAAGGTTCATTATATAAGATGCACAGCTACAACAAATGTACAATTATTCTCTGAAGTTTCCATAAAGGATTTTTATAAAGCTGGTGCGAAATTTTAAATTGTGTGCAATCTTTACGTGAAGGTTGAGGGCTCTATATGCAAGCTTTAAGATAGGTCGATTACTCATACCTTGTACGTTATTTTTTCACTCACCATGGAATAAATCGATCAAGTTGCAAATTATTTAAAAACCTTCAAAGGTCTTCTATTTTTTATTGTCAAATAAGAAAATGTAAACAATAAATGAAATAATATACCTCTGATATTCCTTGGGATAACTTCTTCTTGGTCAGTTTTTGTCTCTTCCATTTCTGGGTTTACAATAGAATGTTCAAATAATCTATTACTATATTTAAGTTATCATAAGAAAATATAATGCAGTAGTATAAAACCTTATAGACATATAAATTGCATGTATACGTCAGACATCTATTACTGGTTGCATGTTTTAATCTGACACCCAAACATATTAAAGACTTATCAGTTATCTCATACTGCTACATTTTCACCAGGCATTCGGCACTGATTACATTATTCACCAGGCACATGATACTAATTTTATATACACATGCATATGATACTGATACAATGGATGAATCAAAATATGTTAGCAGGTGTTCATAAATAAAGGCAACAGTAGTATACCGCTGTTCAAAACTCATAAAATTGACAACTTTATGGAATAAATTTATAAAAAAAAATCACTAAGTATAACAATATAGATTTTGATAACATGGCTGTTTATAAGTTGCAACTGCTAGCATGTTTTTCACTTCTAAAACGAAGCAAAGACTAAAATTACCGATTGGTACACAATACTTCTCTCAGTGATTAAATCATGGATGCATAAATACCATTTAATGAACAAATATCTGTTTGAATTAAAAAAAAATATATATAATAGTATCTGTTGGTGAGGTTTTTTCGGCAGAGAAGATGGGACCCTGTGTTAAAAACTATAGGATGAGTTGGTAACACAATCCTTAATCAATTCAAGAACCACAGAGGTGCAATTTCAGTTTTATCTTATATGTTGATATAACATTAAAAGATGTCACAAATATAGAATGATTCAGACAGGAACTATAATGGCCTAATTTATGTACCAAAAAAATGAACGAAAATAAAACTCAGTCGATAAAGGTTTAACTCATCAGAAGGATACAAATAGAAATACATTTAACAAAAGCAAAGAGTTTGGCCTACCCTTCAACTGACCTAAACCCAAACTTTTAAATGATAACTTAGAAAATTTTAGAAAAGTCAATAGACAATGACTAAGGGGGCGGAGCCAAATGATCTCCTTGGAAATGAGATATGCCAAAACTTATACACCTGCATATCAAATATCATTGACCTACCACTTGTGGTTCCCCATAAACTAGACGACCTTATCAGAAACTAATACATTGTTGACATCATCGCCGACGCCGATGCCGACCCCGGAAACAGCATACCTATGTCTCGCTTTTTAAATGTATTTGGCACAACTTTTTGGCATTTTGGATCCTCAATGCTCTTCAACTATGTACTTGTTTGGCTTTATAAATATTTTGAAAGGAGCGTCACTGATGAGTCTTATGTAGTCGAAACGTGATTCTGGCGTACTAAATTATAATCCTGGTAGTTTTGATAACTATTTGACTCCGTTAAGGCAAAACAAAAATGGGGAAAAATTTGGATTGAAAACTGGTATCAATGTAAGAATCTATACACATCAAATATCTGGTACCGATTACATTTTCATTATTCATCGAATAAAATTTATACAGGAAAATGAAAGTGATTTTTAAAGTTTCATGAGACATCTGATACCAGTTACTTATTTAAATATGGAACCCAGTGCTTAGTACGTTCACCATAAGGCAGCTAAACTGATAATATTTATCACCAGACAACATAATTGTTTTAAGATACTGTACATTGCTGTATGCTGTTCAAACATACATTTCCGTTTCAATAACATAAAATAATTATATGGTCACCGACCGTCAAAAATCGACGTTTTAAGGCATACAATCTGATTATGTTTCGTTTATATCGATGTTTTTGGGGCACTTTGCACCTAGATCATTTATGTATACCGTTAAACCGAAGTCAGTGACCCTATTGGTTTTTTTTTTATCATTATGATAGAATTGTTTGTACAAACAGCATAAAGTCATATATTTTTTTCAAACCCCCTATTGTTTCCAGATGTGAACAGCACAACAAAGCTTACTCCATTGATCAGTAAAATGCAGATAAATGAAAAGAAATCTAAATTTTGTATAAATATTTTCTCTTTTAGATGTTTCAATCTATGTTTTGTAAAATTCCAAGAAGGGTGACTGGAAAAAGGTATTGAAGTCTAAAAATCTTAAATCTGTATTAAAATAGCATGTTTTCATAGAATTGTGCAGTATTTATGTTTGTTTTAAATCAAAAATATATACTTGACATGAGTATAGCTGACTATGCGGTATGGGTTTTGCTCATTGATGTTCCTGTTTATCGCTATAGACACAATTTTGATATAATAAAACACCCATGCAACCACGCATCCCATAATGTATGATAGGACCCGACACTATTTAAGTGTTTGGGCAGTTAAAGCTTGGGATGGTAATTTTAAGATGCATGTTTTTGATATAATCAAACATGAAAAATATTCTTGTATATATTGATATATTTATATTAAATTCTTCATTAATAGATGTAGTTATAATGACAGATCTGCCATCATCAAGGGTCCAATTGACATTTTATGTTGAAGTCTTTAACTTTGATCTTCAAAGCATATCTCCAACAATTTTATGTTTGCTATATAAACTCATCACAGATACCAGGACTAAATTTCGTATATACGCCAGACGTGCGTTTCGTTCGTCTACAAAAGACTCCTCAGTGACGCTCGAATCCAAAAAAGTGTTTTAAAAAACAACCAAATAAAGTACGAATTTAAAGAGCATTGAGGACCAAATTTCCTCAAAGTTTTGCCAAATACAGCTAAGGTAATCTATTCCTGAGGTAGAACAAAAAAATATGGAAATAATTAGATAATAGTGTTAAGGAAATGAATATTCAAACATAAATTAGTATGTCATATCCTAGAAAAATATCTGACGAAACGAACTATATATATTTACAAGCTTCGCATTGGTTTTAAACAATATTTAAATCAAAATTTTGTGAACAGTCAATTTATTAATATAACCATATCAATGATATTTCATTTCAGCACAAGTGCTGACTACTGGGCTGGTGAATCCCTCGGGGAAATAAATCTCCACCAGCAGTGGCATCGACCCAGTGGTAGTAAATAAACTTATCTGGACTAAATTTTGTATAAACGCCAGACGCGCGTTTCGTCTACAAAAAACTCATCAGTGACGCTCGAATCCAAAAAAGTTAAAAAGGCCAAATAAAGTACTAAGTTGAAGAGAATTAAGGACCAAAATTCCTAAAAGTTTTGCCAAATACAGCTACACTTTGTATATGCAACTATATATATTGGTGCATCATTGAATATTTGTATACCATATTCGTCAAACTGCAATAAATGCCATATAATATATCAATATATACAAGAATATTTTTCAAGTTTGATTATAAAAAAATAATGCAGGGGGGAATTTTTTGTCGACCCTTTTTCGTATGCAACAGGATGTAACGTACGTATTTGGTGTTATAACATCTTCACATTCGTTAAGAGGCCTTTTATATGCTGTATGGGTTTTTTACATTGTTGCATGGTGACAAATAGTTGTTAATTACAATGTCATTTATTCTCTTGTTGAGAGTTGTTTCCTTGGCAATCATACCATGTCCTCTTATTTTTATATTAACATTTCCCTTTTGGTCCTTTGGATGAGTCATGCATGTACTAACTGCGAGTACTCTCAAATCGTATTTTCTTGTTAATTCGACCTGTTGATACTGTTTATAATGCTTTTTTGTCATTTTTTATTTATATGGATCTTTGCTGTATACCAGCTTTGATTATTTGTAATATCTTCAATTTTTCACTTATTCTTACAACATTTGTATAAACTTCAAGATTATAAAAAAACGGTTTTTTTCTAAAGTGAACATTGATTGGTCAAATATTTCTCAGTGTGTTTGAATTTGTTCGTTAGCCTTTTGGTCATGAATGTTTGTCTCTAATATTAAATTAACTGTGCATTTGTATTCAGATATCGCAGATCAAATTTATTCGTTCATTGTGTAATCATACGTTTTTTGATTGAGTTAAGTCTGCCAATTGATATTTTATCGTATGTTTTTATATGTTGTGATGTTATGCTATTGTTTCAGAAAAAGGGAGAAGGTTTGGGCCCATTAAAACGTTTAATCCCGCTGCAAATGTTTGCACCTGTCCTAAGTCAGGAATCTGATGTACAGTAGTTGTCGTTTGTTTATGTTATATATACGTGTTTCTCGTTTCTCGTTTTGTTTATATAGATTAGACCGTTGGTTTTCCCGTTTGAATGGTTTTACACTAGTTATTTTGGGGCCCTTTATAGCTTGTTGTTCGGTGTGAGCCAAGGCTCCGTGTTGAAGGCCGTACTTTAACCTATAATGGTTTAATTTTTGAATTGTTGTTTGGATGGAGAGTTGTCTCATTGGCACTCACACCACATCTTCCTATATCTATGGTCTTCGCAATTCAACAAACCTAACACTGCTACATTAGAAAAATGTTGAGACCTTATTCAGGATTTTGTATTTAACGCCTCATAATATGTCTTTTTTGCAAATTTCGTAGAAAATAATGCTTTAGGGTATCCTGTTACTGCGACTTGATTTAAAAAAGCAAACACCATGACCATACTTGAAACACAATGATCGAAAAATCTCCTACAGTTTCCGCCTTTTGTGAGGGATGGAAGGCAATCAAATGAATAGATTAAGGATTGTTTTCTCTTCCTTAAAATCATATACTATGAGTCAGAAAATTTTCTCTACGCGGTTCCCTTTTGACACTAGGGTAAGACAAGTATCATAAAAAGTGGTAATATGAAGGAAATAAATATGTTAAAATTAGAAAATTTATTGACACGGCTTTACAGCGGATTCAAATTTTTTTAGCCTGAAAATGAAAATTCCGTTAAAGACAAAAAAAATCTTTCGGTACATCCTACCTATCACATAATGGTCCCCGTACACAATATTTATAGAACTAGTCCCGCATACATATGGTCCGAGTACACAGTTATCGTCCTTTGATTTTCGTTGTTCACGAATATAGTTCTTAATGTGGACAGTGTGTTACTTGACAATTTTTGTTATACCCCTTCCAAATTTAATTCTCCATGTTTTATGCCTCATATAGCAAGTTGGGGGGTGAAATGACACTGTAAAAAAATTTGGGTCATAAATATTTAGGTAAAGTAGTGATTAGGTCCAGCTGAAAAAGGTCAAAAATTAGCACTTCGGAAGCTGTCAAAAGATTTCAAGACCCCCTTAACACAAAATCGTCCATATTTTGAGTTAGAGCTGATGAAGTTTTCTATAATTTTGATATAATTTGTCCCAAAAGTAGTACAACACACTGTAAAAATGTTATTGAGAAAGCGCAGGTGGGATTTTTTTTATTTACATTTATTGTCTAAAAGAAATGCACTACGAAATAACTGTGTACTCGGACCTAAGAGGTGAAATCAGGAAATATAGAATCTGTACTTTGGCAACTTCCTTGAATGATTTGATGGTGTCAATTTGTCAAATAGCATAAAACTAAAGGATTTAAACTTTTATTTGATAGAATTTCTGCAAAAATGACCAATTTTGGCATTATATGGTCAAAATAAGCATTTCATAGATTTTTCAATTTTGATGCATAAGTGGCATTTTGACTTTCTATCTGACATGTTTTCATGTGTCAATTTTGGTGTTTCTATGATTTTATCCAGTTGTATTACTCATTTGTGAACTCTGAATTTACAGAAAAGAAGATTATCTCAGACAATATGAGCAAAGTGTGTTGTATAAATGACCCTCATCTAACGCCCTGTTTGGATCAAGTTAAATGTGAGGAGCATGGTACATAAAAGTTGAAGTCCATAATAAAGACCTCACTAAATTTGTATAAAAAGCACTTAACAATGTCTTTTGTACCTGTTTCATTTCACATAATATCTTTCTTTACCTCTGTAGGATACCATGTGGTTCAAATATAAGCCTGTTGAGACTAAAATTGCATGCAAGTATTTCACTAAAAAGTGAAAAATCTTTGCATCAGACCATACTGTCTGCTCAAAAAGTTGAATGCAAGAGGCTTTTTGTGCTCAGATTCATTGTATCATGTCACTTGAGTATAGAAATGATAGAAAAGACACATTTTTTTATTTCCTATAGCTTCAATATGCATTTTTAAATGTAAATATGTGCTACGGCCTAAATTGACCCAAATTATTTTTAGTCATACTTGGCCTAAGACCCTTTTAAACTAATATGATATGTTATTTGTAAGTTTTCTTTCCATTTAAAGTACATTTAGTACATATGTAAGGATCATTTATAATCAAAAAGCTTCACAAATTTAAAATTGCTGGAAAATATTACATCTTCATGTAAGGCTCCCCTTCATTGGAAAACCTCCATTTTTAGGCACAGGCTCATATAAATTTGACTTTTGAAAAATTATGCTAAGTCTGATATATAAAATGAGTACTCTATTGCTTTAAATACATGATGTATTATATATTAAGGCATTGTAAAAGTATTTTTTTGCAACATTTTAATTTTAAAAGCCCCAAATGTTGATAGTTGAAATTTCTCAATTTTAACGTCCAAATTTAACACGTAAAGTTGAATATAGAATTAATCATAGTGTATATAATATATATCCTATTGCTATGAAACTTTGTAAGCAGTCTAATCATATATTAGGCTTGTGTCATACCAAGTTTTATAAAGATTGGTCAATTTTTTCTATCCTATTAGGTCCGAGTACACAGTTATCGTCCTTTGATTTTCGTTGTTCACGAATATAGTCCTTAATGTGGACAGTGTGTTACTTGACAATTTTTGTTATACCCCTTCCAAATTTAATTCTCCATGTTTTATGCCTCATATAGCAAGTTGGGGGGGGGGGGGTGAAATGACACTGCAAAAAAATTTGGGTCATAAATATTTAGGTAAAGTAGTGATTAGGTCCAGCTGAAAAAGGTCAAAAATTAGCACTTCGGAAGCTGTCAAAAGATTTCAAGACCCCTTTAACACAAACTTGTCCATATTTTGAGTTAGAGCTGATGAAGTTTTCTATAATTTTGATATAATTTGTCCCAAAAGTAGTACAACACACTGTAAAAATGTTATTGAGAAAGCGCAGGTGGGATTTTTTTTATTTACATTTATTGTCTAAAAGAAATGCACTACGAAATAACTGTGTACTCGGACCATATTATCCCCCAAAAAGTGTTTCATGTGTTGAATACTAATCTGGTTCATGTGCTTCATGTGTACCTTACACACTTAAGAAAACAAAAGGAAAGAGGTTGACTCAGGAAAATGGTTAAATAGGTATGTTCATCAATTCTTCAGAACAATTGAACTATTTCTGCATGCACAATTTACGACTGTAATACTTGAGATAGAAATCACTTACCTTTTAATGACACATGTTCTTCGGCTGTACCTGAAATTTAATTTTGATTAAGTTAAGGGTTTTATGCAAACGCACCGAACAATTGTGGTAAAGCATGCGGAATATCTCAATGAACGTTTAGCGATATTCTCGGATAGGATCGGTAACTCAGCATGGAAGATTGTTTTTGTGTGAAAAGATGAATACCTACTCAAATCCAATCTTTGAGAAAATTCGACTTTTTACAGAAGAGCGTCCACCATGCAAGAACTATTATTACAAAAGTAGAATAGAGTGATATACAAATGGATGAAAAAGCCTCTCAATTTTCAGTTATCACAATATATTTAACACAACTTAAATTGTCTCTTTAAATTTGTTTATCTGTAATATCGCTCGAAAAGAATATCAATATTCCAAGAAAATAATTACTCCAATAGGTTTTTCAAAGATAGCAGTCGCATGGTCTAAAGATTATATAAGATTATTTGTAGATCTAGTGTTAACATCTTAAGAAAGCATATAGGCTCTTCATAAACAATTGTTTAGTTAAACGAGCGAACATAGCTAAAATATCATTCATATCTAAAATATCCTTTTTATAAAACGAATAATCTTGATTAAAAAAGAATTAAGCACTTGACATAAAAGAATCAACTATATTTAATTAATGATTATCTATATTCAAGAAATATTGTAGACTCTATTATCAAAATGCATTGCATAATATATTCAGAAAGCGTTAACAATCCATCTATGGCTGCATGTGCTATTATTCCAGATTGTTGTTTCCCCGTATTAATATATCTAAAAACACATGACGCATTGATTGACTGTTAATGCCCTGTTGTTGAATGATTCAATTATCAAAACTTTTTTTACTATTTGCAGTGTGACGATATCACAGAGGTAACAAACCATACGAAAAAGTACCCTTACTGCATTGAATTTTGACTAGAATATGAACGATGCCTTTGCGTCCACTTTTAAGAATTGTAAACTGCACAAATATAAGTCTAAAATTTCAATGATAACTTTAAACTGAAATATAAACATGATAAAAAAAGTCATGTTTCTACACCATTTAATCTTGACATCATTATGTGAGTAAACAAAAAGCTCCGTCGTTAGGTTTCACGTAAAATTTATCTTATAAATGATTTATACATAGTGTTATGCATCTGCATTCATAAGAAGAAGCTTAAACAGAGAGCACCTCGCATTTTTCCTTAAAAATAAAAACACAAGTTTATCAATGTTAAATACAAATTGTGTAATACAAAATCTTTTCTAACTGATAATTTTGTTTGACACAGTTTCCACCTATCCATTATAGTTTCTATTTATGTAATAGCAAAAGCGGGTTGAAATTGTACTAATGGGCGTAAATTCATGTGAGGAGTCAATTGACGTTATATATTGCATAATTTGTGTATCCGGTGTTGCTGATGACTAATTTTACAGCTTAAACGTACAGTAAATAATTTATAGTTTTCAAAATCTTAGGTTAAAAATGAAAACAACACCTTATTAATTTCATGCGTCCAAAGCGCTTTTCTGGATTAACCTGCATCAAAAACGCTAACAGTCGAATATTTAACAGCCAGGAATCAATAAGAACTAAAACAGTTGAAGAGATGCATAAACAAAATGGACATAACAAAATTGACAAATCCATTTTGATACACTAAAAATGTATTTCAAAATCACCTCACATGTGTTATCAGGCGATTTCAATCATGAGACCTATTTGAAGACGTTGCCTAGTTAATTGTGTTTGCTGTCTATATATTCGCTCTTATTCACAATAGTTTTTGCTAAAATAACAGTGATTAGCTAAACATTTGCATTGAACGGCAATATTTTGTATAAGAAATACGATCGACGATCTCGGTCATTTTATAGATAACAATAAAATTTCAGCAATTAAATGATAATCATTACAATATTTTCCATAAGCAATTTGACCGATTTTTTTATAGTCAACTCCTTATTAAATAGAGTTATTGTACTTTAATGTCGATTTTTCCTTCTTGTTTGGCGCAAAACCTTCTTGAAAAAATCTTAACCTTGATATATTAATGTTTAAAAACTTTGCCTTTGATAAAAGAGGGACGAAAGATACAAGGGGAACAGTCAAGCTCATAAAACGAAAATAAACTGACAGAGGTAATTATATATAACAAATGGTGATAAAATCCACAATGAAACATGTATTCAATTCATAGATTTCACGAAAACGAATATTGTATCATATGTACACAATTTCGTAAATATTAAAGAATGCAACACTGTTTTTTGAATATGGTTTGGTGAATTATTTCGGACGACCATTTCTATATGTTTCATAGTTAATAAAGTTGTCTAAAATTTTATTCTATTCTGTTTGAATAGGCGATAAAGCGGTTTAAACAAATATCAATAAAGGTTGATACAATCTCATTAAAAAATAAAATTCCTACTTCTGCATACGAAGTACATAACTCTCAGTTGATGCGATACTCCATGACTTGTATTTCCTATCATGATATCCTTTAAAGAGGTGGAAATCACCCCTTTGTTATTTGCACGGACGCCATAACGAGTCTATTGTCCGTTATGGAATATTCGTTCACAGATGATAATTTATATATGTGTATGTTTCGAATGTCGTAACTAAAATCCCGAACCCCTTTTTTCAGATAGTGACCTACCTGGTTATATAAATTACCGGTTTTTTTTATTACCACTACAACGGTGCCACATGTGGGTCAGGATCTGCTCACCATTCAGAGGGACATGAAATCATCCCAGTTTATAGTTAGGCTCGTGTTCCTCAGTCTTTAGTTTTGTATGTTGTATTTTGTGTACTATTATTTGTATGTTGGTCTTTTCTGTTTAAGCAATGACGTTGCCTCTCTTTTTCAAGAAATTTAAACTGTCAAGTATACATTCTATGTTGGACCTAGTTAATTACAATATTTAACATATAATGGCTATCTTGGTTGCTTGACATACACATACTGCTACCTTTATTTCTATTACTGTTTATATATTTTTTTCGTCTCCAAATGTATATTGAAATTGTCAACAACAGCAACAATAACCCAATACTTCCTGTTATTATAGCAGCTCTAGAACAAACAAAAAGAGATCATGTACACATGATAAACATTTAGATTTTAAAAAAATAAGCTGCTTGTATTGATTAACAAATTCTCCGAAACCCTTTCTTATTCAATGTTCTCAATGGTTAAAAGATCATCAAACATTCAGAATTCACAGAACCTGGTGTCTTTGGTATACTTTAGAATTAATAACTTGCAGAATGAGATATCGTATTAAACTTAGTATCTCTTTTTATTTGGTAGTAATTAAACCTTTTGTAATAATTTTACAGGTGTCTTAATTTGTGGAATTTTGAAAATTAAATTAACGTCTGCATCTGGAGCGCATGATACGCCCATCTAATGCTTTTTCATATACTTGTCCGAATGTAACGAAATATTAAGAAGGCTTCTCGGTAGAAGCTAGTAAAACCAATCTGAAAAATACTTGCATGCACTTATACTTTTGTAGAATAAAACTTTATGACAAAATAGATGATTTTAGGTTTCCTAATGTGAACTTTCCATTTTTATGTAGCAACAGCCAGTAGCACCTCCATTTGATTCGATATTATATTAACCGTTATGGAATATCTATTTCATAGACGACAACGGATATGTTCTTATTGTCTTATCCCGCAACTTTTCCCGATGTCACCTACCAAATCAAACGTATCAACGTGTTTGTATATGAGCAATGTTTTAACGCTATGGGCGACACATGTGAAGCAGGATCTGCTCAACCTTTCGGAGAACCTTAAATCACCCATTTTTTTCGGTGGGGTTTGCGTTCTCTGTTTTTTGTTTCTTTTTTGTGTTCTGTATACTGTTGGTTGTCTTTTTGTCTTTTTGTTACTTTTTTATTTTATTTACTTTATTCCTTTTGGAATATTTCGCCTCTCGTTTAATTATTTGGCAATCGTAAATCATCACTTTATCAAATTTAATAAATTTAAGTTAGACTTACAATACACCTGATGATAACCTTCTGTTACCAAATGGCTGTGTCGGACTTATGTCTAAAAATAAAAGACAATTAGTAAGAGAATTACATGTATCCCCCTATTTATAACAGTGTTTCATTGGAGTGTTTTGAAAATATTACGACAATGTTTTTCACATGAATGAATCATTGTAAACTTGCATTCTGAAACCCAAATACATCCGTGTTCAAATATTGAACACTAATCAGTTTAGTTTAATGTAAATCTAACTTTTCAATAAAACATTATACCAAATATCAAATCAATATCTTTAAGCATGTCGGTTAAATTGTCGACAAATTGCGTGTATTTTCTTAATACAGGAAAATAACTCTGCACAACAAATCGTCTGAAGGGAACAAAGTCCTAACTTGATCTGTTTCATGTAACAAATATCAAAACATAAATAACAATAAAAAAACTCCATGCAAAATTCAAATAAAAAACTCCCTTATCAAATGGCAAAACCGAATAGCTCTGTCATATTCCTAACTTGGTACAGGCATTTCTTTATGTAAAAAAATTTGGATAAAACCTGTTTTTATTTGAAGTTGATTTGTAACCGGTCCTGATAAAACTATACACCAAATATCAAATCAATGTCTTCAAGTACAGAGAAAGAAAGATGGAACCTGATTTGCCTGACTCATTCGATCTAGTTAGACGCTCTCAGGTGACACAAAAATTAATCATTCATGCAAATGAGGTTCAGGCCAGACTAACCTTGGCGTACAAACATGCACACACTCAACATGTAAAAATCTTAACTTAGGTGAACTAATTCCTTTAAACCAGTAATAACCATTTAGAACATTGGCGTATATAGATATCAGGATTATAATTTAGTACGCCAGATTCCGCGTTTCGTCTACATAAGACTTATCAGTGACGCTCAGATCAAAATAGTTGTAAAGCCAAACAAGTACGAAGTTGAAGAGCATTGAGGACCCAAAATTTCAAAACGTTGTGCCAAATACAGCTAAGGTAATATCTTCTTGAGATAAGAAAAAACTTAGTTTTATATCTTGCAGTGCTTATCATTTTTGGTATTTCATATTTCATTTAACATATTACAGTTTTCAAGATGGTAGGCACAGGTGAAGAAAAGTTGATAGAAATAATTATTTATGGACCATAATTCATAGTACTTATTTTTTTTAAGAGTAGATGTTGTCTCTCTGCTTTTTTCTATTTCTATCTATTTACTATAGGTTTCATAATAGACAACATCACAATAAAAATGGCATAAATACGGTTTTTGTTCATTGTCGATGTGTGCAGTGATCTATAATTTATTAAAACCCGCTACATTTGGTCTGTGCCGGTGAGATGTGTTCATTGTAAAATATACTACATCAATAATTTATTTGTAAGGGCACAACTAGATAGGGACCGTATTATTACGGTCGCTACTCGAATTTTTGCTCCAATGGCGCTAATTAGTTTAAGACGTTACAGGTTTCACAATGATTGCAATATTGATGTTGGTCCCTTCGATCTGTGGCTAGTTGTTGGTCATGGTCTACCTGTCTGAGCTTTAGTTGGAGTCCAAGTTTGGAATTTGATAATAAGACGCAGAGAAAAATGCTATTCCGGAAAAGTAGTCATCTATTCTCCACTGCACATCGCAGTACAAATGTCATGAACTTTAAATTTCAATTAAAAAAATCCCAACGTTGACTTTTGAGAATAATGTTAATGACTGGGTTTTTATCAATTCAAATGATATATGTTAAAAGGTATCCCGAACATGTAATGTCGGTTCCAGGTCCAGGTTAAGCCCCTAACTATAACACTTTTTAAATACGAATTTGTGGTTAGAATTCCCTTCTTCAAACTGCCATACTGTGAACACTTCTTCAAGACTTAAGCACTTTATGGTACAGGTATTCATTTTGATAACCTCTGTATGCAATCTACAATAAGATGCACCTATACTTATTGTTTTTGAAGGTTAAAATATAACCCTTTTTACACTAGATGGCAAGCTTGTGATAGCATCCCTAAAACAACCCTAAACACCTTATTCAACCATAGACGCCTTATGATCACCAATCTTGGATTTATTGTCTTCAATAAGCATCAGTAGCAAAGTATTGCTCGTGCTTCTAAAAAGGGACAATCTTACATTAAAAAAAGCATATACACTTCAAGGAGGCTGGTTCGAAAAACGAATTTTAGTTTTGCTTCAATTTAAATGATGCAATAGTTTACAAGAAGTCACTTTCATATTTCAAGTGATATTTTCTGTCCCATTGAAATAAACCCACACCATGTTAACTTTCAGATGAATAGAATTTATTGTTTTAAAATTCGTTAGTAACTGTCGAATTGTCACTTTTCTATACATATCTTTAATAAGTTGTTATATTGGCAACAGTTAATTACTTGAATACTATCACTTTTTTTTACTTTTTTTTTTGGAGGGGGCAATATGATGTTTTCTCATTTAACCAGCTTCAAGTTGTAAGCTAAGAAAAATGTTCTCCTTGACCCTGCATTAATATGTCATTGATGTAGCATCACCTTTTTATCAAAGCAATAAGTGAAGTAAGAGGAAAATTAAGTTGTTTTCCAAATGATCATGAATTATCTCATGCCATGGAGGATTGATAGGTCGTTGTATTGATGAAACAGTATCAGACATTAGATCACGTGGCCACGGTTGGCTGGTTAAATGGGATATTGTCTTATTGACCAAGCATAATCTTTTAAGGATTCATGACTTGGTGAGTAATTGAGACTTTTCACTTTATCCCATCAATACTAAAAGTTACAAAAGTAAATGCAAACACAGAGATATAAATCTATAATCTAATTACAAACTTCAAGAATTCAACATTTGTTGATGTCTGAAACGTTTTCATGACACTAAAAACAGTGCATTTCCGAGGTGTAGACAAAAAAGAAAGAAAATATAACATATCATGTTATAAAAGGGCATGATTAGAGAACTGTATAGGTGAATCCACCCAAATTATTAAAAAATCTTTACGGCATAACCATTGTGTACAGGTTTCAGAAGATTTGATTGTGATTTGAAGTGAGAGAATGGAAACGATAATATCATTAATATTTCAATTTGTTTGAAGGGGCTCAACTAAAGATCGATAAAGTTTCAGCTATCAATTTAAGAATTGATCTGCGTGTTGTGGTTGTAAGCTTTTGTGTTTAAGTTTCAGGTCATTTGGTCATTTGAACTTAAAGATAGAAAATTGAACCAATCACGCGACGTACGGATTTACGGACAGACATACGAGACGGACAAGGCTAAACCTAAATGACATTTCGACTACGGTGTGTGCATACCGACATGTTTTCCTGTATAGTAGCTTGCTGTTTCAATTCTCGTTTCATCGTCATCTTTTTTTTTACTGTCCCTTTGATATCTTTCGTCCCTCTTTTATTTATAATACAACATATCTATTGATTACCTCTACTTACAGATGAAAACGTCCTCTTCTAGAAGAACTTTTCTTTCACCTAGTGTTGCGCCATACACACATGAATATGAAACATTCAGATCCTGCTTATTCAGTTTTTGAATAATTAAGGTGTATCCATCATTTGAAATCTTTCCATCATACTTTTTATTTGCTCGTGCTGTTTTAATATCTATAAACAATGTGCGTTGTTTTGGAGTCCACATATCCCATCCTGCATATTTTGGACAGCAGTTAGAAACATTACAAAATAATGTTACATTTTGTCCGTAATCTGTTACCTTTTCGATTACCCTCCATTCCAACACACCTAAAACATTGTAAGTAGATATCCTCTTGAAAGATAAAACTAAAGGATACATTTATATTAGCACATTTATATATATATGTAACATTGACAAACTTTAAAATACTTGTTACTAATAAACTCCGATGATGCCTTTACTATTAATCCGACGGTAGACTTTCAGAAGAATTTACTTCTTTTTTGTCAACTGCTTGATATTTTAAAGGCTCTTCAAATCATAAATTAGTTTTCAAGTTTTTTTTATACATTCTAGGTTTTCAGCATCATTAAAAGACACACGAACAAGAGAAATAACGACCAGTGCCAAATATTTAATGGTTTATTGAAACGATATTATGTCAATAATAAATACTTTTCTATAATCATACCGGACATATAGGACTGAGTCTAAATTTAACGGTTGTTCGAAATTGACACTAAAGTTGGGATTTAAATCTAAAATAAATTAAAGCGAGTAAAGAACGATTTCTTTAGTTTTTTAGTAAGGAACTACTTTGTTATGTGATAGAGGCCGTTTTAAAGGGGCACTAGCTACGAGATATATGAAAAATTTAAAGTTTGATTTTTTTCTGTTCAATCAATAATGAAAGCGAATAGTGCGGTGACAGAAGTGTAAAAAGTCGTCTAGATCGCGAGTTTAATCTCCCAAATAACACACGGCTAAAATGGTCTTAACTTAAAGACAAATATGTCTTCTTTAGTTTTTGCCCTGTCGTCAGAATTTTGTACGGTCACATTTTTCTAAAAAGTCGTTTTAATGACTAGTAGTATATTGGAGAGTTTCAACCCACCTTTTTCAAAATGAAAAATTGTGTATGTTTGCTTTCATTTGATTGAAATAGCTTTTCCTGAAGCTATTTGTATATGTCAAAATATTCTTTTCATTATTTTTTTTTCTTCTTCGAATCTATCAAATTTGCAAAGTTTTGACTGTTTAAAATTGAGGTAATTTTAATTGCAAATTCAGACACAAACTTTAGTTTCTTCTTCATAGTAGTAATACAAATTATCCCATAATATTTTAAACATATAGATTTTCATAAAACTAATAAATGATTAAAATTTCGGAACCAACATATTAAAACAAACTGTAGAAATCAATGGAAAAAGAATGGAGTAAAAAACTTCAATTTCAACACGGAACCTAATCACTTGCCTTCCGTCACATTTTGTGTTTTAGTCAATAATTTGCTCTCAACTGATATATGAAATTACTATTTTTTTCGCTATTATATACACATATTTTCAATTAAAGTGCACTGATATATGCCACATACTTTGCATATGTTTTTTTGTTAAACAACATCAAATATACTTTGTCAGAAAAGTCTTATTGTAAAACGGATAGTTTCAGTAAATATTCCGTGATATGTCAAGTCCGTTGCAACTTGCTCCATTAAGTCCAAAGAAATGACAAAAGTCGTTAAATTTTATGCCGTGCTTAATATCCCAATAAAAACTCGACTGAAATTTGAGTCAATTTACAAGTATAGGGAAATCGATTTTTGTATCTGCATTGAATAAATAAAGGCAACAGTAGTATACCGCTGTTCAAAACTCATAAATCCATGGACAGAAAACAAAATCGGGATAACAAACTAAAACCGAGGGAAACGCATCAAATATAATAAAAGATTGGATGAGGTCAACATCAAGTTGTTTCATGAGATAGCTGTTAATTTGAAGAACTCCGTGCAGGCAGTTTATCATCGTTCATGCTAAAAAAAGTTACACAAGTAAACATATCTGTTCCCCCTTTTAGAGCGAGGAAGCTTCTAATCTGATATTTAATGACGACATACAACTATCGGACTGTTGTCCCTCAGTTTTGGGTATTTGTACGCGTTCTATAATGCAGTCGTTTAACTGGAGCGCTTAATAAAAGAAAATAGAATAGAAAAACTACTCAAGTTTGAATCAGATGAGCGTATGAAGAATGTTTTATCCGTGTCAGATAAAGTTAAAGTTGAAATAGTTTCCCGTCCATCTTTTAAACTTCAAGCCCTCTGTCATTTTGGTTGCAATACAAATTATTTGCTAAAAACGAAAGAAAAAAATCCAAACCCGGGGAAGCAGATATCTCAGATCACGATACGATACTGCTTTTTACTAATTTTATATTGACTATTGACAACGATTTAATGGTCATTCCTCATGACACCGTTACTAGATAAATATAGATCTTTGCTTCCGGTTGATTCTCATTCGAAATATTCTAACTGTAAAATACGGCTAAACTCATTGATTTCTTCAGAAATTCAGTTGTCAAACAACTTCAACAAGTTCAAAGCAAATATAACATAAAATTTAGTAGCAAAAAAACTATTTTAGATACCATATCTGCTGCTAGTCAATTGAAAACTGACCTCAAAATCTCAATGTCAACTGTTATAGACACAAATAACGGACAGATATTTCATTCCGCTGCAATTATACTTAGAAAAGACATCAAAACTCTACAGAAGAATACCCAACTTCGGATGAATTGTCTCTTCCTTCTTCAAATCAGTCAATGCCTTCGTATCTATTGCAATTCATTTTATGGTTACTCGATGAAACTTCATACAGCCAAGACTATTCTCAGGACATAGCACCAGATAAATTGCGTAAATGCTAAGCAATTGTTGAGTCAATCGTTTGTGTGGCCAATTTTTTTTCAATAATTTTCATTTAGAATTGGCTTTAAAAATGTACCATGAGTTTGGTTCAAAACACCTTGTTGAAATATTGAATGCCAATAGATTTCTGCTTCTTAAAGTAAAGTGTGACGCTATCTAATGTGTTGCCAACCATGAAATTGAACGAATTCAAGATATTGTATACGTCTCGTATAATGTTTCCCCAGCATCTTTGCAGACAAGCATATGGATGTCATCACACCTTCCTAAAACGCCTTTTAAATCTATGTTAGATGAATTGATAGGGATGGTTTGAAGCTGGTATTTTTTTTAGGAATAAATTGTTCGAACTTCCTAAAACACCTTGTCTGTACTTGTAAAGAAAACTCAAAAAACGTGTTTGCTTTAAGCAAAACCTTTTATGTGCAGAGCTGTGGCCATGAGTGAAATGTGTAGAAATATTAAAACATGTCTTGTGACGGTTAATGAAAATGAAGATGATGGAGATAACGGTTGATTTGGTATAAAGTTTGTTGCACTGGTACACACGGTCCCAGCCCCTATGTTAGGCGAGTGTTAAAGTTAAACCCCGCCAAATCCTGTATGTGTCTGTTTCAAGTCATGGGACGGTAATGCAGTGTTTGTCGTTTATTTCTATATAATATATTTGTTTCTTTCTTATTTATTTTAATACATTAATCAGGCCGTTAGATTTTTCGTTTTTGTGTTACATTATTCATTTCGGGAATTGAAGACCACGCATTTTACTCATTGTTGAAGCCCGTACGGGACCTTGATTGTTAATTTATGTCTCATTTGGTCTCATATGGAGAGTTTGCATTTGCAATCATATCACATCTTCTTTTTTATATATGGAATACTTTTTAAATTCTCCCTCGCCCTGCTCGTCCGAATTTAAAGTATTTAATCTCTAATTCAATAGGCTATAAACAAGACAAACACAGATATAGGATTAGTTGCTCGCAGTAACATCTTATTTTCTCTTGCGATACAATATTTTATTTTACTGAATTGTACATATTTCTTCAATCGAAACATTATATAAAAACATGACATATAACATTGTTCCTCTTTCGCATCGTTTCTTTTCCCCCGGTTAATGCCTCCAACGCCTGTACGTACAATAAACATAGCAGCAAATGCACATATACCTATGTGACCAACTTCAATCCGACTTAACTGCGAGCACCTTCGATACTAATACATTTAAATCCCAAACTTTATATAGTACCTTTAAACACCACCCATAAAAACCACCAAAACTTTCCTCGTGCCTCCTGCACCTAACATCAAACTTATAAATAGTACATACTGTTACAAAACCAGTATCCGAACTAGTTAAACTAGTTCCCATCTGTAAATATTAACTACAAATAGCAAACGAAAAAAACCTATTTCAAACGAAATAAAATACATTGAAGTTTGTGGTTTGAAAGGGAAAAAAGGGAGATATAAGTACAAAATCTATAATGTAATAGAAATTAACCAGAGTAAAATAGACAACAACAGATAATACTATGGAAGCAGTAATAATTGTAATAAAAAACAAAAAAAGCAACGAGTAGTCTATAAAAAAAACTAAAGTATCCGCAAATTCAATGTGAGGGTAATTTGACTGTAGTGTTCTATTGCTTTGGTTTGATACCTCACCCAATATGATAGTTTAAAAAAAAATAATTTTAAAATATTGTACTGCATGACACTTTATTTTACCTGAAATTGAAAGTTTTCATAAGGTTAAGGTGCTCTAAACATTTTATAGGTTGAAAACTTGATTTTTGAAGTTTTGTTTATAAAACGTCGTTTTGGTATTTTTTTGATAAAACAATCTCAATGACGAAGGTTTATGTATAATATCAAACATTACTAAAGCCAAAACAGTATCTTTTGTATTCAGGTAGAGTTAAGAAATAGATAAAAACGTCAAAATTGAAACCCTCTCACATTTTCACAGATTTTTACATATGACCTTTGACCTCGATTTAAAAAAAATGTGACTCTATCAAGTCCTGACGACAGGCATATGATTTTAGTACACAGTTTCCTTTTTGCAATGATATCTTATATAGGTGTGTGTTCGGTGGGGAGATTAAATTCCAAAACATATGCCTTCAGTCACCGCACTAGAAATAGTGAAATTCGGTTTTTGCAGCCAAAAAGGTTCAATTTTGTCAAATTACGATAACAATTATTGATAATTAGTAATTCACTTGCAAGTGAATGAGTCGACCTCTTTAAATCCGTATTCATGTGAACTTCAATTAAACCCCTAGCTAGAGATGGAAAACGCATGCATTATACGTGTACTGGTTAGTTAAAAAAAAAGAATGTCAACAATGAAAGTGAAACTACGGTAAATCATTTGATTACTAATTCGATGCACATAAAATAATTCCTATACGGTTAAAAACAATGAGAAACATCTATTTTTAATCTATAAAATAAAATCAAACAGACCTATAAAAATCCAATTGCACGTGTTGGTTTAATCTATTCATATTTCTATTTATGTTTACATCGCTTATATGGTCATCTGAGGTCACATCGATAGTTAATAAGAAGGCGTCTGGACTAAAATACACACGAAACGAACCTATATATTATATACCCCATGCTCTGTAAACTGTTTATTTAAGACTTTTGATAGTTTGGATAAATGTTTTACATTGTTATAAATCAAATATGAGAATTTGAGTCAAATCGGTGACCATGAACTTGACTGCTAGTGCCCCTTGAAATAAAAGTTGCGTTTCAGAATACAACTGATTGCACTCTGAAAGAGTGAGATACTACAAAGGTAATAATGCTAGAGAATGGAACATTCTCCCTACACGAGGTATCCAATTTAATATCTATAATTATATGAGCAAAGCTGCTAACATCCAACATAGCTGAACGGACGCCCCAACTTTTAACCATGTTATATTGCCGGTTTTTAAAAGACCTAAAGTAATTTACTTCTATGTGTTAATGGAGAAGTAAAATGGGTATACGTTAAGGACAAAACCATAACCAAATAACCTACTTATTTATAATATTGACACGAATTATAGTTCCAGTAAAACACATTAAACTTGATATGGACACGTTTTGTGCATTGTCACTTTTGTGTGTTCATCAAAAAATTGACAAGTTTGACCATGATGACAAATGAACGCTCTGGCGCCCTTACACATTTTTTTTTTGGGGGGGGCAGGACACGTTTTTAAATGTTACATATATTACTTAACAATTATAAATTCAGGATAAAAATAAGTGAATACAATCAACATCGTTATATAAAAAGTAGCATCACAAAAATACTGAACTCCGAGTAAAATTCAGAACGGAAAGTCCCTAATCAAATGGCAAAATCTAAAGCACAAACACATCAAACAATGGAAAACAACTCTCCTATTCCTGACTTGATACAAACATTGTCTTATGTAGAAAATTGTGGATTGAACCTACATTCCATTGTGACTGCCAATACTGTCTAATGCTACAAAGATATCTACCTTATTCAAAGCAAATCGGCGTCAGCATATAAATATACTTTAAGACAATGGTTTGTCTTTGAAATTACCTCAGGGATATTAACGATGTCTTTAAGTGAGTCAAAAGACGCTATCTAACTTGTAAAACAAATCCAAATCAATTCATGACAAATATATCTTTAGAGCAGAAACTCAAAATTTCCAGCTGCGGGAATTGTTTCAACGAAGAATGTGTCTTTAAGCTGATTTCAACTCACTGCATGATTTCAAATTGTAAATTTTATTGATAGATTAATTTCAACCGATCATTTATAATAATTGATCTAAACATCTTTTAAACAAAATGGGAACTAATCAACATATATATATATATATGGTTGACCTATTATATGAACTTACCAAGGAACAAACTTCACTCTGAGGACATACCTGATCACGAGTTACTGGGCTTGAAATTGAGTTTCAATGTGTATGACATATGCAAGAAGAAGATATGGTCCTCCAAAACACATATTGTTAAAATGTATCCATTTGAAGACCTCATTGTGGCTGTGCCAGAGATGTACTACGCTTTCTGTATTGTCGTTTGTGTGAAGAAAATTTATGTTATCAATTACATTGACATCTATAATACTATAATAACGAGGTCCAATTTATCAGCCGGCATCGGTTAAAAAACGACAAATCAAAGAATTCGACTTTATATTTAGCTAATATAGGAGAATTACACCACTCCAGACCCTTTTGCGTTCCACATAATTAATATTGCCAATAATTAACAAGTTTCAGGTCGAAACCGATACCGATACCGATAGTATATTCACCTGTTACCTATTACCTTATCTGTACGTTCAGCATCTGACAGGCGCACCACCAAACGGTGTATTTGATTTTACTATATACACGGGTCATAATCACAGTGTCTACACAACTAAATTTAATCATTGTCAAATTCTTCCCCATTGCAGTTTTTAATTAGTAAGACTTTCTAAGATAACAATACAAATACTAAACATTTGGACTTAAAATAAGGCGTATATGTACAGTTTTCAATTTGTTAGCGGTCATGACGTAAAACACCGAATCAAAGTATTGAACTTTATTGGACAATGCTGTTGATTTAAAAATACTCAATTCCAGGACCTGAATATTACCAATAATTGAAAAGTTCCAGGTCGACGGGTTCAAACAGAAAGATTTGAAAGCAGAGAAAACTGTGTATCTTATAATCGGCACGATGTATCAAATGACAATACCAATACTAAAATAAGGCTTACGCATAGTTATATACTTTAATTCAGTCAAGGACCCGCGATATCACGGGTGTGTTCTTGTAATATATATTTTCGCTCCATGTAGGCCGTAAACATAATTATTTTCTTTAATTAATTAATTCTCTCTTAATTTCTTTTTTTTAGTTCTGCTGTGTCTTTTCCTTGTGAATACTACACAGACATTATTTTCTGTCGAGATAAAGATATGTTCAGTGATTCACTGAATACTACATAAAAAAGATTCATTTAACTATTTGACAGTACATCAAACAAAACCTAAATCATCTCAGCAAAATACACATAAATACGAAACTTACACCACATATAGTCTGACTTGGTTTATGCACAATCTAGATGTACCTCCACTCACAACTCTGCTTTGTCTACTTACTTGAGCACGGAGATAGAAACGGCACATAATTTCGAAAATAGGGTCAAAATATATTCCCTGCTAAAGAGCCGGCTTAACACTTATTTATTGGACAATGTCGTTCAAGAGGTGTCGAAGAGGGAGGAAAAAAAACAGAAAGAACAATTTAATATTTGTACTGATTTCATATTTCATCCAAGGCCTTACTACTTTTAGAGGTTTAGCGCTATACAACCAAGTTCAGTCCAACGTTTTCTACATCAGAAAATGCCTGTTCAAAGTCAGGAATATGAAAGTTGTTGTCTATTCGTTTGACGTGTTTGTAATTTTGCCATTTGATTAGGGTCTTTCCGTTTTGAATTTTCCTTGGAGTTGAGAATTTTTGTGATTTTAATTTTTACTAGCAAATGTTTTTTTTCAAAACTTGCCTTTCTTGATTGTTGACCTTATTTTTAGAAACATTAATTATTCAAATTACCTTGTATTGTATGCAAAATAATTAAAATTAGCAATGGTAGCAAACACTTCATATTTCATAGTGGTCTGAAAAACATAAAAACATGACAATTTTATTCTTTTCAAAAGATTTGTGTTTATATGTACACCTGTGACATCTAAAACAATTGTTGAACCGGTATGCAAATACTAAGTGGGTTAAAAATAGTTATGCAATGAGTGAAAACTCATTTTCGAGAAACAATCAGCACAGAAGCGTTCGACTTTGCCTAAGACGACATGTTATCTTTTTTATAATAGGTCAGCTCAAGGTCGACAATAACCACAGGTACTTATACAATATTCATCTAGTTTTAATATTCAAATATTGTGTAAATATACTTTTAATATTTTTTAACTTTATTGATTAACCGATCGTCATAGTTTATGTTGAAGTTTATACAGAACTAAGAACTTACAAAAGGATAACGCAACAATACATGCATGTTTTTTATGAATTATCTTTGAACTATCTGGTGTGTTCAAAGTTTTAACCCGGTAAACAATTCTGTCTTCCGCTGAATACACCAAGATAACGAATTTATTTCTTATGAAGCGTTCCTCTACATTTTATATACTACGGTTTAAAATTGGATCTTTTTTTATGAAGAACGTCTACGATATATGTTTTAAACATTGATATTGCTGTAAAATGTCAATAATTCATCGTGTTATTATTTATTGTGGGGAATCGGGGGATTTAATGTGGCTCGCGGGTCTAAATCATTTATTTTTTTTATTTAATATAGGATTTCGCTATATTTTTCTATAAAAGAACTTTATCTTATACTTAATAATAGAAAAATGAAATAAAAAAATGGGGTCACCGTCCATTTACGCTCACAATCTGCCTTCGAAAGAAGCATACATTTTTGTAAAAGTACTTTTTTCTGTTGAACTGATAGGAGAAAAACAGGTAATATCGAAATAAAAAAAGAACTAAATTACAGAAATCGCTAAAATTTTACAATTATATAGTTAATGTACGGCTTATTCGAAAACAACAATAAAAAATATAGGTCACCGATGAGTTAAAAAAGATATTTCAATTCAAATGACAAAAAATGATATTTTTGGCACCAAAGGGAGATAATTTGGAGCTTTTTCAATGCTATCTACATTTTAAAAGTCACCTGGGGCCAACACGAATTGATTTTTTGGAATAAGTCTTGTACCATATGATAAAATAAAACCTAAACTAAAGGTAATTCATTAAATTTGTAATGAAAAATAAATGTTTATTTTTTTCTGAAAATCTTATACCCGCGAGCCTTCTTAAAGGGTCTAAATAGCACATTTTCCAATTAGTGTTTTTTTTCGACTTGTAAGTCATATCCATGGTGGTTCTTGATCTCGAATATCTATCCGATAAATGCATCCGATTCCGTGTTCTTTTTTCACTTTCTGATAGAATGTCAAACAGGTAACATATTGATCTAGTTATTTTTCCTTAAAATTTAGTTTTGAGAAGTTATAAAAGTTTATTTAAAAGAGATGCATTTCGTGTGAGCAGCAATCCTTCATCACGGAAATCATGATGGGAGTAAAATCAATATATGTAAGGTTAAATTAAGATGGCAAAATAAACAAATTGAAACAAAAGATATCAACAATAAAATACTCTATAAAACTTTAGTAGATAAAAAATATACAAAGCCAATCGGTATCAACATTTGGACTAGATATTTAAAATTAGCATACGTACCACAGATGCCATTTGTATACGATTTTATTTTTAAAATTTTAAAGGAAAATAAGTTAAAAATTTTCAGATGGAAACTGCTTCAATATATTATTCCTACAAAGCAGCTACTATTAAAGGGGAAAATATCTGAGAACGATAAATGTAACTTTTGTAAAACAAAAGAAGAAGATTATTTGCATTTCTTCATTACATGTTCATTTTTGAAAGATTTTTGGGAGAAAGTACATTATCTTCTAGCAAAAATGAATTTTCAAAACAAGATATTGGCAAAACATATAGTATTTGGATACAAAATATCAGATCAAGGATATAACGGTTGAAATTATTTCTTGACAATTATAGGTTTTTGTATTTACAAGTCGTACTATGTGTCAGAGCAAAAACTGAAATTTTTAGATGTGTATGCTATGTTTATAAAGGAACTACGAAGGTTTATGAATGAGAACAAAACAGTATCTCAATATGTATTTTTCATAAAGTTAAAAAGACTGATTCAATTGATGGAAAAAAAATAATGTTTATATTTTATTATATTCTGTGTATTTTCCTGGATACTCAGAAAGTATTTCACAGGGATACTTTATTGAAGCTTGGACAATGAAGTAAAGTTGTAACAAGCAATTTGATGAATAAAGAATATTTATTTGTTGTTAAAAAAAAAGAAATCATGATAGGATATTCAAGCCTACGAATATCGTATCGGTGCATTGGGAGATGTATACTCGATATGTAGGCGCTGCTGGAATGTTGCTAAAGACTTCAGTTGCAACTAAGGTTTGTAAGAACATGCAAGAAGGCCATATCTACATATGTGAGTCATGAAGCCAAAGCAGTGAATGGTAGTAATAATCTAAAAGTTGTTTTAAATTCTACGACAGTTGCCACGTGAGTTCGAAACATTTTTTTCTCATTCATTTATGGAAAGGTATTCGTCTTTAACTTAAAACTAATCCGTGTGTATGTCATAATTCTACAAGAGAATTGCTCGCAAATAAATATAAACACAAAATATACAAATTCCTTTTAAAAGGTAGGCTGTAAAAATAAAAAAATGTAATTAGATGTTATGAACAGTGCATGCTCTTTCAAATATATAATTGTCTGTAAAAATGATTCACTAGTAACAAATAAATTTTATACTGAAAATTTGTTAGTTCTAGTTACTGTGTATGCAATTAGTGCTAAGATCGATTTGAAAATTCAAACAATCAAATAAAGAAAGTAAGCAAGTATTTTATGCACAAAATCAAATCTTCGTTATTCCCTGCTGTTAAATCTAAAACGCCATAT
Source organism: Mytilus galloprovincialis (assembly GCF_965363235.1). Classification (NCBI taxonomy): domain Eukaryota; kingdom Metazoa; phylum Mollusca; class Bivalvia; order Mytilida; family Mytilidae; genus Mytilus; species Mytilus galloprovincialis. Next base: position 78,821,066 of record NC_134844.1, read on the forward strand.
TAAAAGTTTACATACATACTTTGGTTGTTAAATAGGAAAAGGGAATCAAAGATATCACATTTGTTTGTTTAATATACAACCTATTTTTTTCAAACTTCATAGATAAAGAAATAAATTTGTAGAGCGTTCTATAAGAAACCTATAGGGAGATTAGATTTATTGCACTATTTACTTTAACTTAAACCAAATATTGATAAATCACGTCTTCGTTTTTGTCCTTGTTATTTCGAATAGTGTTTTCAAATGTCCATGAATGAATACCATATAAAATAGTTTTTACTTAAAATGGACCGCCTAAAGTGGACTTAAAATAACAGTTTCTTGTTATGTCTATTGGTTGATTTGCAAGAATACAACGTTTTATATTTGATGTTAAAACAATGTTAACTGAGCTGATAAAATGATAAATTTTGATAAATTTATAGAAACAAAAGCCATTCGAAATCGCAAATAATAACAGAAGCTGTACATCTAAGTTTGAAATAAATAGAAAGCATAATGGTGAGACGATGTTGATGACTACAGTGAGGATATTCCTGCATTCAATTGACACTCAAAAATTGGTGAATTAAACCCGGTTTTATAGCTAACTAAACGTCTCACTTAATTATATCAAAGTAAATATTGATTGCACTGAAATAATGTCGCACGTATCAAATTGTCAGAAAATATCAGATTTGTACAAATGGTGTTTACAATTATCAATCCCTTTTAAGAACATTTTTCTCTTATTTTTATAAACGTGTTTGATAAGGTCTATATATTAAATCATTGATGGAATAGATTATATCAAATATATTAACTAAAGTTATATCAGTCGTAGTAAGAGAGAGAGAGAAATACAACAAAACAAAACAAACTGAGAAGTTGGAAATAATAAAACAAAAGGTTACCTTTAATGTCGTATAAAATTGTCTGTATTGAACAAAAATGAACACCAAAAGACGCAATTACATATTGCACTTCGTGCCAAATTCCTCTCGATAGCAAGCAATACATAATTTAGACTTAACCTTGTAAACTAACAAAATATATCTTAAATATATATCAGTTTCTATACAATCAAATACTCACTTGAAAATTAAACGTAAGACCGATATAAACATAACAACAGTTTTTAATTTCTATTTTGAAGGTGAATTGAACTTTACTGATAACACATAGTTAATAACGCCGATCAATAAAGTGAATATAAACTTTATTACATACAAGTTTTGGGGTTAAGGTAAGATCGATATCCTCAATAGTGTTGTATCTAAATGATATCCTTTATGTCCTTGCTATAGATAACTGACTTTTTAACAAATCCCATTCATACAGACACACACTGATTATTCATTCGTACAGTGATCAATTAATAAGAAGAGGAGAGCAACATTATAACTTTGAATAAAAAAGCAGTGATACAATGAACAAGTGGAAAGAATACATTTTGTACCATACATTTCTTTCGATATTTTTGTAGCCTACATAAATAGATTTACCCCACCTCTTAAGAAATCAAACAATCCCTGTCCTTAATTAGCACCACGTGAATACCATGTATTACTTATACCCGGTTTATGTTTTAGCAATACCCTTACAAAGACCATGTATTTTTTTATACCCGGTCACTGTTTTAGCAATACCCTGTCAACGATAGAGTTATCGTTCTTTGCTCTCAACAGAAAATTTCAAAATGGCGACGAAACGGTTTGCGTCCCTGACAGCAGACGAGATTGAAAAAAAGAAAATGCTGATTAATTCTAAAGAAACAATCAAAAGTAACCTAAAAGCAGCAAGACTTCTTAAAGCATATTTAAAAGCAACAGACGAGGACGAACAGTTTGAGGAATATAACTCAGGAAAACTTAACGAAGTGTTGGGGCACTTTTACATGAACGCACGCGTACGTAAACAAGACGATGAACACTACAAAGCTACATCGTTCGAAAACACCAGACATGCTCTAAACAGACATCTACATGGGGTTCCTTACAGCCGAAAGATTGAAATAATAAAGGACCATGAGTTTTGTGATGCTAATGAATGTTTTAAGGCAGCGCTTGCAGAGTTAAAAAGGTTATAGTCGCCGTCACGTAAAATTGGCACCATGATTTTTGTCAAAATTTTCTTAAATATCAATCGCGTTTACTCGAGATCATGTTTTTCAATTAGCGGAATAAAAATCCAATCCAAATATATACTACTGTCCTACCTTTTATTGTGTTTGCACTGTATAATCCTGACCTTCACATTTTTCAAGATTGTTTTCATTGTAAAACCGCCATCTTGGTTTCTATGAGGATCCCTTACTACATAACATTCGTTACTCTCTGGTAATATCATTGTCATTGATGATACGATTTCCCGCGCTTTTTACATAAAGATGACGCACAGCTCTGAGAGACACAAGAAAATTGAGAGCCCGTGGACTCCACGGCAACACTTCCGGTAATAACAATGTCGGATTCCACCATACAAAATAATCCTGGATTTTGTGAAGGTCAGGATTATACAGTGCAAACACAATAAAAGGTAAGACAGTAGTATATATTTGGATTGGATTTTTATTCCGCTAATTGAAAAACATTATTTCGAGTAAACGCGGTCGATATTTAAGAAAATTTTGACAAAAATCATGGTGCCAATTTTACGTGACGGCGACTATAGGTAAAGGCAGTGTTGACCACCACCCAGTCATCAATGAAACAGACCGTATGAAATTATATGAATCTATTATAATGATCCCTGACGCACCAGAAGCTCTACTGAACAAAGTGCAATTTGATATCAGGCTATATTTTTGTAGAAGATCACAGGAAAATATGCATGGAATGACAAAATCTACATTGAAAGTTTTAAATGATCCAAAGACTGGACTTAAATATGTGGCAAAGTGTGAAGATGAACTCACAAAAAATCACAGAGGTAATGAAAGAGAATCAACCTCAGGCGTTATGCCCGAGTTCCCTGGATCACCCTATTGTCCTGTCAAATCTTATGAAACATGCATCAGCAAACTTCATCCTTTATGCACTAGTTTATGGCAGAAGCCGAAGGAATCATTCAATGATGACGATACAATTTGGTATTGTAACTCACGATTAGGTAGAATACAAGCAGAATAACTGCACAATGATCATGCATGATGATAACACAAGCATATTCCAGTTTGTATGGAAAATAGTAAATACGAAACCAAGCGCGGTAGGCAGAGAAATGTAATGACGTTCAGGTCGGCAGTAATGGAACAATGACTGCGTCATTTTCCAAAAATGGATATAAGGATTTAAATCTAGGAAAATGACATAACTTTTTTGCTTCTCGAAATATGTTTTTGCGAATACATTTTAAGATTTTCCATATCCATACTACTTTGCTAAAATTGAGAATGGAAATGGGGAATGTGTCAAAGAGACAACAACCCGACCAAATAAAAAAACAACAGCAGAAGGTCACCAACAGGTCTTCAATGTAGCGAAAAATTCCCGCACCCGGAGGCGTCCTTCAGCTGGCCCCTAAACAAATATATACTAGTTCAGTGATAATGAGCCATACTAATTTCCATATTGTACACAAAAAACTAAAATTAAAATAATACAAGACTAACAAAGGCCAGCGGCTCCTGACTTGGGACAGGCGCAAAACTGCGACCGGGTTAAACATGTTTGTGAGATCTCAACCCTCCCCTATACCTCTAACCAATGTAGAAAAGTAAACGCATAACAATACGCACATTAAAATTCAGTTCAAGAGTTAATTGACATGCCAGCTCCAGACTTCAATTTAACTGACTGAAAGATTATGATTTCATCATATACACATCAGGCACAATCCTTCCCGTTAGGGGTTTAGTATCATACCATCATAACATATATGAAAAGAACATAACCCGTGTCATGCCAACAACTGTTTTTTTTAGAATAAATGTGTTCCGATGCAAAGACCTTGTCAGTGACTCAATATTACGCCAAAATATGCAATCTTTATAATGTTTTGTAGTTTTATAATACAATAAACTGTTAACAAAGAGATCTGTCTTGCCTTTTTGTTATTTCGATAATAAAATACAAATACTGAAATTAATATAGCAATACTTCAACATGTAAGTAATGCAAAATATTCAGTCAATAAACCATGACCGAGAACAGGAATGGAGGGAAGCACTAGACCATTAGTACAATACCAGATACTACAGTACAAATATATTTAGTTTTAATTTGTGGTCGTGACTTTTTGGAAAAAAACTATCAAAATCAAAGATTAAGAAGAGTATCTCCAAAATAAAGCTAAATAAAAAAAAGCCGCTTTGGTGCATACAAAAGTGATTTTCACTTAATAGCAATTGGTCAGTGATTTTCACTTAATAGCAATTGGTCAGTGATACCACTGCTAATGGACTGATAATCCACAAGGGTAATGTGTATTTTCTCAGATGTAAGTGCATCAGTAAAACAGGAATTACAATATACAATCGTTAAATTTACTTGTCCAAGTACAACAATGTCGTGCCACAGTAACTGTCAACAAAAAGTAGTCTATTAAGCACACTGAAGGGTTTTTTTTTATAAAAAAAATCACAATCAGAGGATAAGATTAGTGAGCATGAAAAACTGGGGTTTTTTTTCCAATTCCAATGTGTGCCTGTACCAAGTCAGGATTACTTTGACCTGTAATTGATCATGTTGATATTGCATATTATTTTTAGTAGGAGTTAGATGTTGAGTATGTTTTAATGGCTATTTTGTACAACATATCCTTTTTATACGACCCCAAAAATTTGTTTGGATCGTATAATGGTATGATGTCGTCGTCTGCGTCGTCGTCGTCCGAGGACACATCGGTTTCCGGATAATAACTTCAGTTTAAGTGAATAGATCTTTATTAAAAATTTTCAGAAGGTTCAATATCAGAAAAGGAAGGTTGTGATTGATTTTTGGGATGATGGTCCCAATTGTTAAGGAATCAGGGACCAAAACGGGCCCTAACCAAGCATTTTTATAGTTTCGTGATAATAACATGTGTAGAAGTATTTCAATTGCTCTGAAATTATTCCGCAGTGTTAAAACAACAAGCAGAGTGTTTGGATTCATTTAATGGGTTATGGGGCCAAAAGTTAAAAATTAAGGGCCAAAACAAGCATTTTTCTAATTTCAAGACAATAACTTGTGTGCAATTGTATGGCTCTCTCTGATATTGTACCACAATGTACCATATAAACAAGAGGCTGTCACAACGACAGCAAACCGGATTTATTAACATTTATTTGTGTCCTGGAAATACCACAAGAACCATTACTGATGAATGGTGAAAGTGAAAATCGTCAATATCAAATTTGATCTCCATTTTGTCATCAGTATCATCATATTAAAATTTGAAACGCTTAGATTGAATGGTTCATGTGTAAATGCAACAATGTGAATGGAAACGCCATTTAACGAGCTTTCAAGAACCATTACTTCTGAACGGTAAAAGTCAAAATCGTCATTATTGAATTTGACCTCTATTTTGTCATCAGTAACAACATATAAAAAATTCAAAAGCTTTGGTTGATTGGTTCATGAGAAAATGCACGGACGCATCTGGAAACACCATTTTTCAATCTTTCAAAAACCATAACTCCTGAACAGTAAAAGTCAAAATCGTCATTATTAAACTTGACCTCCATTTTGTCATCAGTAACAATATATTAAAATTTGGGAAGCTTTAGTAGAAAGTTAAATCACAAAAATACTGAACTCAGAGGAAAATCAATACGGAAAGTCCATAATCACATGGCAAAATCAAATAACAAAACGCATCAAAAACGAATAGACAAGAACTGTCATATTCCTGACTTGGTACAGGCATTTTCAAATGTCGAAAAAGGCGGATTAAACCTGGTTCTATAGCGCTAACCCTCTCTCTTTAATAACAGTCTCATCAAATTCCGTTATATTTACATGATGCGTTAAATAAATAGTCACAATTAATAAAATAGTCAAAATATGGGTACATCAGTCATCATCGCATAACAATTTTAAAAGGGACAATTTAACAGAACACAAAAACATTTATCTACGAACACATGGATTGACTTGAGTGTCTGACGTCATAAAATTTGTATACGTCACATAAATTTGTCGTTCAATGTGCATACAAACAGTTTTAAAATTTGCATAGGCAATGTAAGCATACAGAGTTAAAAAAATGTTAAAAAGTATGTAAGAACAAATTACAGAAATAGACCCGAGATTTAAACTAGTCCAAAAGTTATAGGTAGAATTTATGAGAATCCAAAAATAGTTAATTCCACTACGCGATTGAATGATTTTGACGTTTGTGGTTCAACGTATACAGTAATTCATAATAGAAATATATCATAATGACATATAATAGACCAAAATAATACTGACGGAATCTGTTAAAGTACAGATCCGAGTCACGTAATTAGAACAAAAGAAATACAAAGAGTCGCATATACAAAATAAACCACCAAAAAATGAAAGCCAATACACACACATTGGCGAGATGTATAAGTACCGAACCACGTCAAACGGATATCACATAAAACCATTCAACAGTAAAAGTAATATTAATTATAGAACAAAGACAAATGAAAGAACAGTAAAACATGTTGTTAAGATGATAAACAACATCAGTACGCAGAATATATACATCAAGACCATCGTGTATTACTTGAGAAGTTGATACGGAATATTTATCAACAAGGTCTTGGTACCTTCCGATGAACTTTTTTAGAAAAGGGACGAGAACAGATCATGTGAAAATGCACAGACACATCTGGAAACTCCTTTTTTAGCTCACCTTTCCTAAAAGGAAATGTGAGCTTTTCTCATCACTTGGCGTCCGTCGTCGTCGTCGTCTGTCGTCGTTAACAATTTTTCAAACATCTTCTCCTCTGAAACTACTGAATGGATTTGGATGAAACTTAGCATGTTTGTTTCTTAGATTATCCTGCACAAAGGTTGTCCTTCGATTTTTGATCCGTCAAAAAACATGGCCGCCGTTACTTAAAATAGAACATAGGGATCAAATGCAGTTTTTGGCTTATATCTCAAAAACTAACGCATTTAGAGCAAATCTGACATGGGGTAAAAATGTTCAATATGTCAAGATCTATCAGCCCTGAAATTATTTTCAGATGAATCAAACAACCCATTGTTGGGTTGCTGCCACTTAATTTGTAATTTTAGGGAAATTTTGCAGTTTTTGCTCATTATCTTGAATATTATTATAGATAAAGTTAAACTGTAAACAGCAAAAAGATCAGCAAAGTAAGATCTACAAATAAGTTATATGACTAAAATTGTCAATTGACTTGACTCCTTTAATGACATTTTTTTACAATTTGTTCATCATATTTGCTAACTTTAAAACATCTTCTCCTCTATAACTACTCAACCAAATTCAACCAAACTTCATTTGAATGATCAGTAGGGTGTATAAAATAAAGTTTGTGTTTTATTTTCTATTTCGTCAAAAAAACATGGCAGTCATGGCTAAAAATAGAACACAGGGTAAAATGCAGTTTATGGCTTATATCTCAAAAACTCCAGCATTTAGAGCAAATAAGACAAAAGTTAAAGTATTTACTAGGTCAAGGTCTACCTGTCCTGAAATTTTCAGCCGAATTGGGTAACTGGTTTTTCAGGTATAATGCACCTGAATTGATGATTTTAAAGAAATTTTGCCATGTTTGGTTATTATCTTGAATATTATTAAAGAAACAGATAAACCATTAATAGCAAAACTGTTAAGCAAAGTAAGATCTACAAATAAGTCAATTTGACCAAAATTGTCAATTGACCCCTTAAGGAGTTATTGCCCTTTAAAGACTTTTTTTCACAATTTGTTCATCATGTTGACTTACTTAAAAAAATCTTCTGCTTTGAAACTGCTGTATCAATTTCAGCCAAACTTAGGCTAAATGAGTTTCAGAGTATCTAGTATGAATTTTATATTATATTTCCTTGTATGTCAAGAAACATAGCTCCTATGGCTAAAATAGAACATAGGAGCAAATGACTTTTTTTTTGCTTTTGAAGAAAATCGGACGATTCAAGGAACATTTAAATATATTGAAAAGCCAAATGATGAGAGATTTAACCCAAAAAAAATAAGGTGAGCGATTCAGGCTCTTGAGATCCTCTTGTTCATTTTTTCAAGAACCATAACTCCTGAACGGTAAAAGTCAAAATCGTCATTATTGAACTTGACCTCCATTTTGTCATCAGTAACAACATCTTACAATTTGGGAAGCTTTGGTAGAACAGTTCATGCGTAAATACACGGACACGACTGGAAACTCCATTTTTCAATCTTTCAAGAACCATAACTCCTGAACGGTAAAAGTCAAAATCGCGATTATTGAACATGGCCTTCATTTATTTGTCCATAACAACATATTAAAATTTTAAAAGCTTTGGTTGAACGGTTCATGAGTTAATGCACGGACAACATTTGATTGCCGCCCGCCCGACCGACCGCCCACCGTACATCCCCAAATCAATAACCGACATTTTTGTCACAAAAATCCGGTTAAAAAGTGGAGGCTGGGATTAAGTTTTGAGTTAATTGCCCAAAATATGTAGGAATTAGGGGACAAAAAGAAGCATGTTTCTAGTTTGCAAACAATCATGACAATAACTTGTGTTTAAGTGTATGGATCTCTCTGAAATTGTACTACAAGGTTCAATACTACAAAGGTAATCATGGGATTGAGAACTAAGGTTATTGCTCAAAGGGGGGTTTCAAAAAGTTGGCAGGGAATCTATTGTTTACGATTATTTTAAGGGTGCCTTTTTTTCCAAATCTTTCAAATTTCGAATTTTGAAAAGTTTCAAGAAGAAATCTTCAATTGCACAGTATTGTGCAATAGATTTGTTAGATCTTTGACCAACTAAATTTAGTTACAAAAGCCTATATTATGTCAAAAATTTGATCACAATCCAAATTCAGACAGCATCAAACTTGAATATTGTGACCAAATTTGCCCCAACTGTTCAAGGTTCGAAAAAATTGGTGATATAAAGCCGCGCCGTGTGGAGCACCTGGTTGTATTATTGCAAGGGGTGAGTGTATTGATTATTGGAGACATAGATATAGGAAGATGTGGTGTGAGTGCCAATGAGACAACTCTCCATCCAAACAACAATTCAAAAATTAAACCATTATAGGTTAAAGTACGGCCTTCAACACGGAGCCTTGGCTCACACCGAACAACAAGCTATAAAGGGCCCCAAAATAACTAGTGTAAAACCATTCAAACGGGAAAACCAACGGTCTAATCTATATAAACAAAACGAGAAACGAGAAACACGTATATATTACATAAACAAACGACAACTACTGTACATCAGATTCCTGACTTAGGACAGGTGCAAACATTTGCAGCGGGATTAAACGTTTTAATGGGCCCAAACCTTAGGTCATTTGGTCGCATTTACAATTGTCTTTTAACTGCCACATATTCTTTTAAAGGTATATGCAAATCCTACCAATCAAGGTTTCGTTTTTGAGTCCACAGAACAACTACTTAATTCTTCTGTCTGATGTGAGCATTTTCCATTTCTTAAACTAACAAGAGTGAACACAATGAAATGTCTCGCCTTCTTTACTAATCATTGATGTTATGTTGATAGTCCTAAATATAAAGCTTAATTACAACTGTCACTTAAACTTAACATTAACCAAGATAACTAAACAAAGACAAATGAACCATGCAAATGAGGTCAAGGTCAGATGAACCATGCCAGGCAGACATGTACAGCTAGCAGTGTTTCCATACACCAACCTATGGCATATAATATTAATTAAAAAGACCAAAACTCAAAAACTAAACATTGATCACTGAACCATGAAAATGATGTCAAGGTCAGATGCCATCTGCCGGCTAGAAATATACACCTTCCAATCATTCCATACAACAAATATAGTAGACCTATTGCATAAAGTTTAAAAGAAACAGACCATAACACAAAATCTTTACTATAACCAGTGAACCATGAAAAAGAGTTCAAGGTCAGACGATATCTGCCAGTTGGACATGTACACTGTAGTCCTTCCATACAACGAATATACTAGACCTATTGCTTAAAGTACATGAGATATGGACTTGACCACCAAAACTTTACCTTGTTCACTGATCCATGAAATGAGGTCGAGGTCAAGTGAAAACTGTCTGACAGGCATAAGGACCTTGCAAGGTACGCTCATACCAAATATAGTTATCCTATTACTTATAATAAGAGAGAATTCAACATTACAAAAAATCTGAACTTTTTTTCAAGTGGTCACAGAACCATGAAAATGAGGTCGAGGACATTGGACATGTGACTGACGGAAACTTCATAACATGAGGCATCCAGGTCTTCCACCTTCTAAAATATAAAGCTTTTAAGAAGTTAGCTTACGCCGCCGCAGGATCACTATCTCTATGTCAGGTTTTCTGCAACAAAAGTTGCAGGCTCAACAAAAACCATTTGGCCACTGTAGAGATAAATAACAGTTATTCAGACAATACAATGATAATCTCATCTAGTTTAATTTACTTCCATTTAAATTCTTTGAATTCATGAACTCAGTATCAAGACTGAAGCACTCTTTTTCTGTTCCATATAAATATAAATAAAAGGTTCTTGGTATGATTCAACGTGTGGTCCTTTGCTTCAACAGCCTGTCCTAAATCTGATTGAGAGGGAGGTCAAAATTTGCAGATAAAAATTGTTTAGACTATATTTAAGACGAAAACTGCATATATTTATATAGTGAATTAGTTATCGTGAAATATTTTAATTTGATCTGTAACTTTTCATGATAAAATAAAATACAAAATTTCAAATCAAATCTTCAAGCACGAGGAAAAAATGTGTGATTTGTCAGACTGACTGACAGCAAACAAATGTAAAGACAGACAGACGTAGTGCAAATCTAAAGTTCCATTTGACTTTGTTGTTAGGGGACTAATAATGTTTCAAGGAAATACAACAAAAACTAAAACTAATATACATCTTGTATTTTTATCACTTTGTATAAAATAATGATATACATTTATTTTATCTAATATGCACATAATTTACAACTTTTCTAAATGGTAAAATGTCTATATAAATGAACACATTGCACAAATTTTGACATATAATGCACCAATATATTTATATGTACATGTATTAATGGGATCAAAATACTACAGTTAAATGGCTAATTTCGAGGAGTTTGAATTTAGTGATTTCTGGGGATAGACAGGATAGCAAGGTTTCTATTTACATTAATTTTATGTTCCAAATTCAATTATTTTCTTTGCACATAATATTAACACTGTGGGAAATTTTCACAATCTATTTTTTAAAATGAAATAAGCGAACATAAAAGCCTCTTTTAAATTTCCCCCTTTTAGATTACTTGACTATTTACAAAGTTTTTTATATTCTATTTTCTAGGGTTTAAGTCTATATACTAACAGCATCACTGGTTTTCATACATGAAAATCTTACAATTTAATTTAGACATAGTTGTAACATAAACCTGTGAATTCTGACACAAAACCCATAGAGAAGATACTATCAAAAGCTATTTTATCTTATAAGTTCTTTCTGTAAAGGTTTAAGAGGACATATTGTATCATAACTCAATCTACCAAGCATGGTGATACTTAGCTGTTCCTTGCAAGTACATTATAAAATTAAAATCCTATGTCTTTGTCAATCCTTTATCATTTTTGGGAAAGAGTAAAAATTTGTAAAATTGAAAATTAGATATCAAAATTTGCTGTGTTAATACTTAAATTTGTCAACTTCAATGGAAATGAAATTAATGGCTAAATTTCTTATAAATATTTTCAATTCATTTATACAAGCTGTTATTATTAAACAATGAGTATTGTTGTCTGCTAAGTCATAACAACAATACAAAACATACTTTTAATTATGATGCATAATATACCTATTTACAAATTTATATTACCGGTAATAATACTCTTTTCCTACATAGTATTTGGCAGTTTCAAAACTGTATTATTAAGCAGGGATAAATACATTGGACTAAGTATAATAGATGTACAATTTCTGTTTCTTATTTATAACTTATTATCTAAAATTTCAACAACAATTATAAAAAAAAATAATATAATGATTGTTAATATTGATAAAATGTATAGAAATTAATTGCAGACAAAACTGACTGCATTAAAAATCCTGAAGATATTTGCTTTCATTTTTCTTTTCAGATTTTAACTGTTATAGAATTTATTTCAAAATTCAACATGTCTTGCAGATCTTGCTCAAAGTTCTGTAGTATTAACCATAGGTTGTGAAGATTTCCTTGGCTACACATCACACTAAACAATGTATTTTTTTCTGTCTTTTTATACGTCAGCAGCTGAAGCTTTATATACAGAGTGGTAAGCGTTCCTCAAAAGTGCATAAGGGAAACATGACTCTAACAGATCCATGGTTAAAAATGGAGATTCTGTGACGATCTGCAAAAGAAAGTTATGTTTCAAATAATTTTTTATGACAATCACACCTCTCCGTCAGAAATTGACTTTAAAAAATGAGAACAACTAAAAGGCCCATAATTTTCTCACCAAGATGACCTTTAACACAGGTCTTAAAGTTACAAGTAGTTCAGTGATTGTTGCTGTATATCAGTTTTTTTTATGTTTATTGTTTCATATACAGTCGGAAACCAGGTTGAAATAGAACAAAAGAATCGAAGCTCTTTGTTAGAGAAGGCGATTAATGTTTTCTGTATTGTTTACTATAGTGACAGATTTTTTAAAAGTTAATAGAAACAAACAAAATTTCCAATTTTCTTCTCAATTACAAGGTGTTTCATTTCAAAAACACCATTTGCATAAGTTTTCAATTTATCTAGTACATAGTTAAGCAGAGCAATTAGATATCAAGTTGACGACATGGGTATCTTTCAAGTTGGATGACGAAAAATTACCACGGACAGAAAACATATCAATCTATTAGTTCAGTAATTTCGTGTCTGCCCTTCCATTATGTGATTGAAGAAAAAAATCCAAAAAATAGGTAACAATTGTATCGAAAATAGAAAATCGAGTGCACCTTTTTATGTTAGGGCGTGTTTGAGTTGAGTATTTTGTCTTGATATCGTACAAAGTAAGAATATTTCATACATCGTCTCGCTTCAGATTCTATCATTTTTATATATTAAAGCTACAGGTTGACTTTATAACACAATAAAATAACAGTACTAAAAGATGAAATATATGGGTCAAGTGAAATACCGTTCTAATGAGTCACAAAAACATAGGTGTGTTCGAATAGCTATTTTTTTACTGAAAGTACTTGACGACAGTCTTACAAGTTGGATGATGAAAATGCATATCTTCGAAAAATTCTAATTTTTTGTGTGTGATAACTAGAGTTTATAGTCTTCATATACTAAGAAAATCTAGTCTGCCCTTCCACAAAATATTTAATAAGAATTTTTTTAAATGTTTATGAATTTTCGAAAATTCCGCCTGACAACTGATCAGACAATAGTTTTAAGTTGAATCAATGCAGACAAGATCATTAACTGATGCTCATTAGCTAGATGATACATTTGTTTTTTTAAAATATAACTGAAATATAAGGATTGTAGTGGTGCAATTTGGATAAATTTATCCGTTTCCAAGAGCAAAATTGGTAGGGCATCATCCCTACAATGGCTTCCATTTCCACGATTGTGAAAATGAACTGGCGTAATGGGGAGATAATTTTGACGAAGTAAACTCCTGACTGATATACAAATCAGGCAATTAGTTTTCTTGTACGAGTTGTTTTGTATTTGTATTGTATAGCTTGCTTTGCAGTATGAGTTTTACTCATTATTGAAAACCATAGTTACTTATAGTTGCTAACGTCTATGTAATTTGGTCTCTAGTAGAAAATTGTCAAATTGACAATCAAACCACATTTTCATATTTTTATTCTAAATGTACTTTCATTTTCTCAATCATACCTTATCAAGTAATATATAGACTGATTCTCTATTCTTCACAGCCTCTTTATCATTTTCCTGACCCAGTCTTAATAAACTAGAAGATGCCAGCTGAAAAGATAAAAAAGTATGCATGATTAAATAAATAAAAAAAAAATGGAAACCCATGTATAAGTTGTAAATTAACCAGTGCTCCACAGGGCGCAGCTTTATACAACCGCAGAGGTTAGTCCCTGAACATTTGGGGCAAGTATGTACTCAACATTCAAGCTTGATACAGCACTGAATTTGGATTAAGATCAAATAGTTGACACAGCATAGGTTTCTGACACAGACTGAATGTGGTCTAATGAACCTAAACAAACTTTTTTGTTATTGAGCAATACACTATGCTGTTGAAAATTAATCCCCTCTATTAAGATTTTGCAACCATTACTAAGCATTAAAACATATCATAAAATATCAAAATATAAAATGGCATACAGTCATTGTTATGATAAATATTAATTAATAGTAACTTCTAAAATGTCTAAATATAGATTTACAGCTACTCATCATTTCTTACATAATTTTCCAGCAATGTAAGGGAGGTAATCACACCTATAATTAACAGTATTCTTTAAATGGAATTTGCTTACCTCCATTACACTACTGTTAAATTGTCTAAATAGTGCCTTAAACAGAAAACCCTTGTTTTCCCCCTTTTTTGCCCCTAATTGCTAAATGTTTGACCCATAACCCAAATAACCATCCCTTAGTAGTATGGAAACTTGTGGTATAATTTCAGAGAGATTCTGACACTTAAACACAAGTTATTGACTGAAAACTACAAAAATGCATATTTTGACCCCCCCCCCCCCCCCCATTTGGCCCCTAAATTCTAAACCTTTGGGACAATTACCCCCAAAATCAATCCAAACCTTCTACCTATGGTACTAAACATTGTGGTACAATTTGGAATACTTATACACAAGTTGATATCCTGAAAGTAGAAAAATTATTGTTTTGAGGCCCTTTTGGGCCCCTAATTCCAAATCCATTTGTGTGCACAAAACATGCTGTTCATCTTTTGTGTTGCCATCTTGCCACTATAACCTATGCATGGTAAGTAACATCAATAGCTTCCAGTAAAATTTGGAAAAAAATAAAAATTGGTATTCAAAACCTAGTTTTCTGAATAAGTAAAGACTTACAGCTAAGAATTCCTGTAATCTGTCATGAACATCACCTGGTCCATGAATAGAGAACAGGGCACCAGCCAACTGGTTTACAGCTAAAGCCAAGCAGTGACAATTATTCACATTTCCTGAAAATAATACAAAAACTAAAGGAGTAAGTTCGGTAAGGGCCATATTTGGCCCCAATTATATCAAAATAAGGGATTTTTATGAAATTTGACAAAATCAGCTAGATTTCAACCAAATAAAGGACCAGGAATAATAGAGCGCAGTCGTCAACAAGCATAAAATTCAAGTTAGACATGTGAAATGTCTTCACAAACATTATTTTAAAAGATCTTTGTTATTGACGTATGCGCTCTATGTTTCCTGTCCAATAATCTATGGAAATTTACCTATTTTCATTGATTTTTTCGTGAAAAATCAATATGAGTACAACTTGTGACGTCATAATGAAACGCAGAAACGTAAAATTTTCAACAAAATGGCTTATAGCATAGCTAGTCAATGTATTAGCTGTAATTTATCGTGATATTGGTTGATAAATCTGAATTTGAAATTTACGCTAAAAAAGAGGGCCATTTTAGGACCTTATCGAACATATTCCTTTATGTTTCAATATTCTTCTCAAATAAAGGAGTAGATTCAATAAGGTCCTAAAATGGCCTCTATTTAACTTCAAATATTTTTTGATGTTGTTTTATACTTTTAGTAACACATTGAATCCACATGCCAGACAATGAATTCTTGACATTGAAATTTAGACAGGCAAGTTATATTAGTACAAACATTACCTTCCAGTGATGCTTTATATACAGACGAGTCTTGTCTGGCCAGCTTGGGAATGGCTACCGCTACAAACACCATCAATAAACAGGCTACTTCATATTCATTCTCTCGTCGTTCTGCAAAAAAAAAGAAAAAATACACAAAGATCTTGATTGTCAATTGCATTTTCTAATACAAGGGACCTTTCTAACATTTTTTCATCATTCTACTTCACTGTGCTTCATTTCATACAAAAATTCTTCTAACTATGTGAAATGTTTTACAAATAAATGAATGTTTTAATTTAATCATTTCCTCTGTTCAAAGACTGAGACTAGAAAATCAACTCACCACTCTTCTGCTGTCTCAGTGCATTAATCAGAGTGGGATCTACATCACATGATAGACCTGATGCAGACGACATCTCATTTACCACCTGTTTGAAATATAATACAATAAATGTTATTTTCAAAATAAAATAAGTTTTAATTATGTATCCAATAAAAAAGCATGTTACACTACTTTGGTTTAAAGTACAGAGTAAAAGACCTATAAAATATAGATTTTCAAGAAATATTGTGAACTGTCACATTCTATTTTTATCATTGTAAAAAACTTCACTATTATAGAAATATATTTTTTATGATAAAATTTTTGCATGGTAGTACAAAATGTATTTGTACATGTACGAGTTACATTTCCTAAAAGGAATTCTTTTCTCCAAGTGATGTTATTTTCAAAGTCATGTTTTTAAATACCTGAAACGTTTAGTTTATCTAAAACATGTTCAGCTTTTAATGTGAACTTAAATATTAACTTTAAATTTAAATTTAGAAACTTGCATTAAAAAAAAATCAATCAAGTTCTCTTTTTCTTACATATTTTAATATAAATTCCCAGCAGTTACAAAAAAATACTAAAGAAAAAGGGTAGAAAAGTAAACCATCTTGAAGTGAAATATGCTGATTTCGAATTTGACAGATAAGAGAGAATCATTACTGTTATAAATACACTAAAAATAAAGGTTAATTTTAATATATTATTCAAATTAGAAAGGTTATTCAAGACATTTATTAAATATTACAAATATTTTTGTGATTAACAGCACATAACAAAGAATTAAAATATGATATATAAAAAGCATATGTACAAAAAAGCAATTATGTTATGAATATCAATACACAATAAAAATACATTGTACAAACAAAATTGAAACACAAACACAATGGTATTATATGTTAATAATTGTGGTTAATTTGATTCATACAAAAAAGTTTGAAAATGATTTCAATAGATGATTATTGTTCTTCAACTTTTTTTTCAGGTAAATATTTTGACATTTGCTGTATATGGGTACCTTTGTCCTTGAGTTGGTGTCTTGTTGATGTATACCCAACATCAACTATGATTCATATGCATGGACCTATCAATTCATATTCTACAAATTTGTCTTATTTGCTACTCAAATAAATTTGTTTTTCTATCTAAAAATATCTAACAAGAAAAATTTCTTTTTCTGACTCCAAATAAAGACATAAGAGTAAACCAAATAGACTGACTATTTTTTCTACACAGTAACTAATAAACTTGTTGAGATTTTGAGCTTAAGAAAAACAGATGTACAGTACAGCAGAAATAAAAGCTTATAAAGAATTAACTCATTCTAAAGACTAAGAAAATTGTTCAATAGTAACCTAAAAAAACATGTGTACTTATAAAATAAAAGAAATAAAATGCAAATATTTTTCACCAACTAATTATTTCTAAATATTTAATCAAAAGAAGGGATATATCATTTTTATTTATGACTATCTGTACATTCACTTGAACAAGTGTAAAGCAAAGGAACAGTATTGAATATTTGGAAGACATAATTTAAGTTTTCATCTGCATCACCCTAAACCTCCCTTCCATAGTATCAATTGGTCACCCACTTACACACACATGGACAGCAAATTTAATCACTTTTTGACTTTGCTTTGTAAATGTTATTACTTTCAAATTTCAAATACCGGTACATGTCATCCTTCCCCAAGAATCTACATGAATGAAAATTTCTGATTATCTATTGGGAAAATACTTTCAATAATGAAGAATTTGTTTTAATTATTTTAAAATCATGCAAAACAGGAAAACTGCACAAGTACACAATACAAATAGAGGGAAAAAAATGCAGCACATATTTAAAAATTGTAGATCCAGCACTATGTTAAAATGCAAAATAGAATAGATACATATTCTGGCTAACAAACATATAAACACACTAACAAACCTGTTGTTTCATTGACGAATGCTGAATAATGTAATGATTACAAATTACAACTTTTGATAAAGGAAAGATTGCAACATACTACCAGGTGTTGTCTGCTAAAGTGAAAAGTGCTTCTTCACAAAGTTAACAAAACCCAGAGTAAATTTGTATTTCTTATTCTTCCAAAACGACAATTTGCCAGATTAGAACCTAAGCATTATGGGTAATATTCTCAACAGTTTATACCAAAGTGTTTATTGGTTAAAAACATGGTAAGCAATGTGAATATTTGACCAGTACCGGTACATGTATTTTTTATTTCCACTTGGCATACAAAAAATAAAATTACCCATAATTCCTTAAATTCTAAAATGGCTAATTCATTGTGTTGTCACTGCATTTCTGATCTGCTACCAAAAGTGGTCTTATACTCAGAGACATAAAAAGGTAAATCTGAGATTTTCAGCTCTGTCAAGGTAAATAGTTATCAAAGGTACCAGGATTATAATTTAATAAGCCAGACACACGTTTGGACTACATGAGACTCAGGAGTGACATTATTATATAAGTATATAAACAGCTACTTTTTTGGGGAATTTTAAAAAAGTCAATTTCCAATGAGTTTTTACAACAAGTTTTGAAAACTGTAAATGACAGATTTACCTTTGCAAGTCTCTTCTATAACCTTACAGAATTTCATGATTCCCATCATCATGATGTTAAAAACCAACTTAATGAGGTGTATACTGTTATGTAAGCTTTGCATCATTAGAACTCCATATATGGAATTATTTAATTATAATAAAATGTTTTTGTTAATATTAAGGGTAATTGTAAATAATTAACAATTTATTGATATTATTTCCATAAAGTTTTTATAACTTTAAAGCAAGACTTTTTTAAATATATATATACAAAATGCATATCTGTTATTGCTAATTGATTTCAGAACCTTATATTCTACTATCAATTAATATAAGAACATGCATTTTGTTCATTTAGTAAAATATCGCTCAATATGAATGGCTTTTTGTCAGAATATATTGTAATGCTATTATTTAGTTAAAATAGGCCTCAGTTAATAATTAATAGGATGCTGGGCAAAATATATTCAGTTATTACTGTATGCCTTAAAATCAGTGTCATCAAACAAAAAGCAAAAATATACCCCTTTGTAAAAGCATACCTTATTTACGACAGTTTTCATCTAAATAATCAAATACTCCTTTTTAGTACATTTTCATACTATAATTATTTTGATTAATTTTACCTCACTAGGCATGGGTAAATTTGTGAATACTCTATTCAAGAAATTACATATGTGAATACCCATGAACAACTTCAATATTCACATACAAATGTAATATGTACCTTTAACTATCCTGGGACATTGTCTCACAAAATAGATTATATCTCAATATCAAAGAGCTAGTGTAGCCATGCCAAGACTAGTTAAGTCTATTTTGCAATAACATGCCGAAATGTTTAAATCTTGTTTAAAAACATTCTTGTGTATACAATGTTATATTTTTAAATAATTTAATGGTTCACTTGCTAATACGATGGTTGTTAGAATTTTTTTTCATCCATGTTAGGTGGGTGTTATGAGCTATCCTAGGAAGCATATGAAGTGTTCTCCGAAGTATTTTTGAATAGTATCATGATATTTGAAAAAGCACATTTCAATATAAAATCATTTCAAATATCATGGTCTTAAGGAGAACACTGGAACATATAGGTAAGGCTTTTCTTTCAGATTAACCAGATAAAAACATGTTCAGAATTTGCTTCTAAAAAAAATATTCAAACTGACTAACTTGCAAATTTTTCAATTTTAGAGTGTCAATGGCTTTCAATACCCCTAAAATTTCCCTGAAATTTATTTACTGGAAAGTCCCTATCATTTATCTTTCTGAATAATAAGATTTCAATGCATAATTGAAAAGCAGACGAACATTTTAAGTGTTTTAATTTTTACCTTCAGATCTTTGGTACTTGGCACAAAATGTTGCAAGTCTTTGACTGATGCCATTAGGAATGGAATTCTGTCTTCCAGGACCTATAAAATACATAACAGATTAATTGATAAAAATTAGCAACACTGATAAAGAATGTTTGCTTAAAATCCAGTGGCAAATATTTCATGCATATCAAGGATGAAAATAATTAGTTAGGTTACAAAAATGTTGTTAGGCATGGAATATAGGTAGTGTTGCTCAGTCAATAGTTTTCTGTGTTGTGTTTTGAGTAATATTGTTTGTCTTTTTGCCTATTTGTTTTAGCCATGGTGTTGACTTGAGTTTGAATATCACTCTGGTATCTTTAGCCTCTCTTTTGGAAATGTACTTTGCAAACCAATTCGATTGTTCTTCGGTTGCTCATTTATGTTCACCACATCTGAATTCTTTCACAGGTCCCTTGCCAAGTTTATTAAACTGCATAGAGATTGGTCAATTGTGAAATTCAGTGTAACATTTGAGAGGGCCTAGATGGGGGGGGGGGGGGGGGGGGGGGTATGCAGTATTCTTGTAATTTTTAGGGCATTTTTCTCTATTCCTTATATTATTTGCTCATTATTCTCTTTTCTATAGATTTTAGCAACTCATCATTCTCTATTCTTTATTTTAGCCTCTTATTCTCTATTCTGTAAACACCCATCCACACCGTTGTTTAAGAGTTACTTTACTTTTGCACATTGTGACTTGGATGGAGAGTTGTCTCATTGGCACTTATACCACATCTTCCCTACATCTATTTACATTACTGAATCTGTTAAACAAAGGGTAACACATTTCTTTCCTACCACACTATTATTTCTGGTCAGGCAAAGAACCAGAAAGGTTTGAATTATCTATTTAGTGAACATCATTGCTTTAATGCATAAATAAAATCTCACATCTATGAGAGCTTCCTGTGCGAGCTGTCTGAATGATAGCAATACTCCAATGATAGTCATTCTCAGTAACACGCTGTCAACATCTGTAATCATCACAAAAATATATATTTTAGTATCTATCGCAATACTCCTATAATAATCATTTCCAGTAACACTCCAACAACATCTGTAATTAATCAACACAAACATATCAGTATAGCAGTATCATGATTAGAATGAAAGTGCTAGTTGCAACTGAAGGGTAAAGATTGCTTAAATTGATCAGTAGGAAGTCAAATTAAATATTGCATTGTATAAACCATTGGTTGCAGTTGGTTCAACTAAAGTTCAACTAAAATTCTGGACTAAGGAAGATAACTCCAATTTTAAAGGATGACTTTAGCAAGGACATCACTAAATTTTTCAGAACAAACCGATTCCTTCCCCTTGCAAAAGTTATGTAACTTTTTAACAAGTATAACATCATTACTTGACTTGAATATCTAAGTTTTTATTTCATTGATAAATTTCTGGATTATCATTGATGATTGTATAGAATGTTAGGATCAATGCACTACATGTTGTGCACTCAAAAGTAGTGATATACCTTTTGCTTTAGATTTAGATAACAAGTCAGTGCAATAGGCTTTTGATTGCATTTCATGCAATTTTTAATCATAAACCTTACTGTTTAAAATGATTTGAATACTTTATGAAAAGTACAGAAAAAAACCACACCAATAATACAAGAATCATGTTCACAAGGGGTTACTATGAATTTATTCCCAATTAAAATCTGTAGTTCTACATATACTCTTTGTCGGAATCATAGTCACTAGAAAGACTAAAAGTTGCATTAGTTCTGTAGATAAACACTGTTGTATAAAGCAATTATGTTGACCACGGCATATACAGACCAATCATTTAAACTCTTACATCCAAGTCATTTATACTTTGGTGGGTAGTTGTCTCATTGCAATTATACCACATCTCCTTATTTTCATACAGGTTATCATATGGTCTTTTAACAACATAAACAATACATATATTACAAAGTTATAATTTCTCTGATTATGAATTACAGGTATATATATGATATCACTGTGTAATGTGAACAAATAATCTGTGTAGTACAATTCTCGATAATATAAGGTACACTGTTTATATGGATATGAATAATATAATGTGATTTTTTTTATATCTGTTACAGTACTGAAGTTGTAAGAAAGTTCATTGATTACCAACCAGGATAATAATACCTAATGGAATACAAATTTCCCATTGATATGTTTGCCCCTGGGATCAATTCATAATTAAGTTAAAGATCCCTTGAGATAAAATTACATTTGTTACGATGAAAAATCGAAGCAAGAACCCATGAATACAGATTCTTTTTAGCCTCAAGCTTTCTTTAAATAAATAAATATATATATATATATATATATATGATACATATTTTCAATTAAAAAAAAATAGTACAACTGCAGTCTGGAACAAAAAGTAATAAAAATGTTAATACACTATAATAAATACAACAACTACAAATCATTCTTAAATATTTGTAGGAGGAAATATTTCATAGTTGACAACACCTTTTTCATAGAGTAATAATGTGGAGAGGAGTGTAGAGCTGGAAAATCTGTGTGTATTGAAGCAAGACAATTCCTGGTCCTACCTTGTAGTCTACCAGCTAAAGACATAAACATACACAAATCATGTTACCCTTTTCAAGCTACTCTCGAGTATGTACACATATCTAAATGGAATTGCATGAGCTAAGGGACGTAACTCTTAAAGCCACATATGTGTTTCTTAAACATATTCTAAGCATCTTAGTTACACTGATCATTTAACTTCAAGTTCATATGAAAGCTTAGAAACCATTGTTGAAAACGCCTTTTACAAATGTATAACTGATTGCATTTGTTATCTCTGTAACCAAATGTTACCTCTTGAACATTTTAACATTAATTAACTTCAAATCTGGTACCTATCTATGGTGAGTTTATCTATTTAGAAGTCCACAGACTACTTAACTGACATCTGTCAGAGCAGACTTTTTTATTAAAATTGTAAAAACTGAAAGCAGAACTTCAGAAAAATGCACTCTTACTTAGCCTCTTCAAATAAACGTCAAACTGCCTTTTTTAAAGTAAGATGAAAGCCTACTCTTGCAAAAATTATTTTTTTCAGAGACAAATGTTATTTGCTATGAATGTGAAAGAAACTGTTTACCACAAAAAACAAGTGCATGTGTTCTCAACAATTTCACAATTTCTAAGGACAGCTGTACTCTTGCAGGATAAATGAAATACATGTAAACTAAAGCTTTGAAGAAGTGCATGGCAATACAATGATTTTACTCTCTGTTTAAAAATACCATTGAAAATTCATCATATTACTAAAGGTCATCATGACCTGACAATGAAATTTCAATGGCATTTTTAAACATTGTGTATACATAAAATGATGTTTTAGACTGATCAGTGGGTATAGAGCTTTTTTTTTTGTAAAGTTTCTACAAAAGTAAAGTTTAACTTACTCTGCACAAGGCTGCTAAATTCTATTGAAGACAACAGGCAATAATGAAATAAAACATCACAACATAAAATAACCATGCCAAAACAAACATTCAAAATGAAATCATAATTATTAATTCTGGTTATAATTTTTAAGGTAAATAAAAAAGAAATTTGTTTAAGTTATCTTTATTTGGAAAAAAATAAATAAATGAACCAATATTTGTGGTAAAACCAAAAATTAGATTAAAAGTTCAAATATAAAACTTAAATGAAGAATATTGTTATAAAAATGTTCAAATTAAAATTTTAATTATTGGTTAAAAACAAATTAATAAAATTATTTAAAAAATCCACAAAAAAAGAAGAGTAAATAATCTATATAATTTAAAAGAAAACATTATTTTTGAACACAAAAACCATGCATAACAAGATACCAAAATAAACATGCTAATCTTTTTTATTCTGTTTATACGACTTGCAACATGCTTCACCGAAAAATGTTTATATCTACGTTCTGTTTTCAATTTTGAAAGATTACACATTTGGATACAATATCTAATGCACAAAATTCAAATATATTTTTTTTATAAGTCTATACATGATAATGATTAATGGAATATTATTTTTTTCAATATCCAGCTGCAAATATTTCATGCATCTTTATAATGACATCTTACAAGGTTTGAAATGGGTTATGCTCAGTTGATTAGGATGTACTTAGCCCTTCTGTGTTAAATTTAGTAGGTCGAAAACTAGCTCACAGTTAGTTTGAAAAGGCCTTAAAACCTATTTTAATGTTGAAAATAAGAATGTGTTTATATCAAGTCTAAAAATACCTTTAAAGACTTCTGTATGCAAGGTTTAAATAGAGGTGTATGATTTTACCAAACCTGGACCTAAAACTTACATCATGTAGAAAAGTATATACCTAACTTATACTAACATTAGGTAACAACTACAGCTCTCAAAATTTCGTTTCATCAAAACAATTCATTTGAAATATTAAGAAGTCCCCAAAAGCACTAGCAGTATACTGCATAATAATTGTTTAAGTTATAAAATCCATTTTAAATATAATAAAATATGTTCCGGATAAAATAATATGTAAAGATAAACAACGTAAGCTTCAAATACATAATCTTGTTTATTTCTATATGGTGTTATCAAAGATGATGATATAAATATAAAATCTTAATTAGTTTGAAAGAACTGAAATTTAAAGAAGTTCTCTCATTGTTAAACTTACAATTGTATGCTAAAGATGAAAAAATGCAACTGATAAAATCGTGGACAGATGAAGTTAAAATAAAAGATTATTTTGCAAAGCTAGAAAAAAACAACTTTTGTTTGAAATGACAAAGTTTATAATTAAATAACTAAAATTGGTGGCAAAGCAAAAAGTGAAAAAAAGTGTAGCTAACAAAAGAAATCAAGAATTAAAGACTAAGTCATTCTGTCTGACGTAAATCTTTTAAGATTGTAACATCAGCTTTTTAGAAAGTGACTAGTTGTTGGGTTTGAAATTACTATGGTGTTGCGCAGGTAATTTTATTGAATGGTACCTGGATCAAACTGTGTAAATTTAGCATTTTTTTATGAAGCAAATTTAACATTTTTTGGCAAAGTTAGATAAAAGGGTTAATAAAAGAATCACTTCTATTAAAACATATCAACTTAGAAATTATTAATATTTCTGTGGTTAATGGTTTCTTAAATAAAAAATGAAATTGCTTCAAAGAGACAAAGAGAACTCATGGTTACGCTAATCACCAGAAGCAAAAAGATGACTAAGATGGAAAAAGAGTTTGAGAAATATTGTCATGTGTGGATTCTTTGCCTTGAAAACTTATAAAACATTCAGTTGATTGATTGTTGCTTAATGTCCAGAGACAAATAGTTCAGGATTATTCAGGACAAAAAATATTTAATTGTACTCATTGACATAGGTTTTGTAAAGAGATTCTACCAGGATGGAAAACTTGAACTTGAAAAAACATTTAACAGTTAATATTGCTTTGTAATATTAATAGGTCCCAAACTGACCCCTTAAAGAATTGCTGCAATGGTTCTTTTTTATCTCCCTCTCAAAATATGTCATTAGATGAAACCTTCATGTAATTTGTCCATGGTTAAGCTATTTTATCCAGTGGACAACTTTTGAACAACCGAATTTGTCCAGTGGACAAAAGTTATCCAGTGAATACAGAATTTATCCAGTGGATAACTTTATCCTGCCTTTTGAACAACCAGACCCTGCTAAGGTTGAGAATTTTTACATTACATACAACAGAATAGATTATCCCCAGCATTTGTCTTACTGCAGTGAGAGAGAAAACAGGTGAAATTCCTATACCCCAGCCAACCATTGGAGAAGATGTAGTTTATGTTTGGTTTGTAAAAAAGTAATGTAAAACACAAAACTATGGCATTTTGGTATCATAGAAGGTATGAAAATAAACTCAAATTAAGTCCGTAAAAAAATATCACAATTTTTCTTTTATGTGAATAGGAAAATCTTTTCAAAAAATATAAGAATTTAAGAATCATAAGTTCAAAGTGTTTCTGTTTCTTGCCCTAAAAAGGGACTTTGAGTGTACAAAGGTTCCATACTACTTCATGCAAATAATTTCAAAATACAACAAAGCTAATAAACCATATTTAACTTTTCCTTCCTGTTAGTTTTAAACATTATTTTGACACTCCAAAGAACCATTCACAAAGAACATGCAAATATATTACATAGCCATTCCTATCCGCATTCAACATTCAACATAGTAGACCTAACACACAAGACATACAAATCTCAATGAAGAATTTTTTCTCAGCAGACGACAGTTTAAATTTAGCAGACAATAAGCACATATTATTCTATGCACATGCTCGTGCAATAAGGCCACTTACCTGAAGATGTATTTTTTGTATCTAAAATTCAACCAATGAAAATTTTACAAATATACATGTGACACTTTGAGTACAAAATTATTTTTTTCTTTGTTGATCACTTCATACTGGAGAAAAGTATGATTTCCACAGCTCAATAGTCTGCTTATAGCACATGTTATAGTATATTTTAAGAACAAAATGATTAATTTATGAAGATTATATTTTTGTTAGTCTTTATCTCTACATTGTATATTCTATCATTCAAAAAGAAATATGTGTCATCAAAAAATTTCAAAATATGCTTATCATGTGAAAATTAAAATCAAAATCACATTATTAAATTGAACACTTTGGAACTGAATGAGATATCTTCCCTAAAAATATCAATTGACAGAGAATGGAAAAAATACATATGTGTGCACAAAACTTCATGCATAAACTATAATTTATAATCAATAAAAAGTTTAAAAGATAGATTTGTCATAATATGCAGTATTTATATATATGTTACAGGCATTTTCTAAATTTAGGCATTTTGTAAAATGACTGAATTTCAGTCTGCACCAAAAACTTTTTCAACTACTAGTCCGAAAACCAATATTCTGACATTTTTCTTATTGGGTCAAACAAAATTTGGCAAAAACTTACTAGTCCGAATGAAATTTTACTAGTCTTGGGCATCGGACTAGTGGCTAACCGTGCAGACTGGAATTTTCAGGCAGTTTACAAAATGCCTAATCTTGACAGGCATTATACAAAATGACTAAAATTACCTAGTCATTTTGTAAAATGACTGAAATTTTAAAACAAAATTCAACAAATTGCCTGTCCAGTTTTAGGCAATTTGTAGAAAAAAGATATCATTGAGATGCAATAAAAAAAGGACAAAAACACAACATCTCGGAAATAAAATAACCATGATAACTAATGATTCGAGAATTAATTAATTTTGCAAAAAACAGATTGGAAGGTTTGTATGTCATATGATAAGTCCTTTTAGTGAAACTAAGTTAAGTATGTCCTCACTCTGTATTAAGTTACTGAGCGTCACTGATGAGTCTTGTGTAGACAAAATGCGCGTCTGGCGTACTTAATTATAATTCTGGTACTTTTTATTTACTAGTAGTAAATTTATCATTATGTTGTCAATACGACAGAAGGACAAATGGTTCTTTCAATAGAATAACATTAACAATGAATTTTTAGAACATCTAGATTTAAAATAGTGAATTGAAACATATGAAGCAGAGAAAACGTTTGTTTATATGTGACTGATTGGTGTTTGTTTGTTTCAGTGGCAAATATTTCATGCATTTTTAAAGAGGAGAACCGTTTGGTTAAAATTCATCTTGGTTATTTCTGCAGTGGATTGACACGGGTAAAGAACATGAAATCTAACTGTCACTTGCATTTGAAATAACGGTGTTTTGGATAGGGACAAAAAAATCCAACTGAAAAACGGTCATAGGGTTCTCATTGTGCAGAGCATGCTGCAATTTACTGACATGCCACAATATTTTAATGTTCCCATTCAGAAAGAATGAAAAATTTATACATCCACATCCAAACTTATTCACCTCGTTAGCATGGGTTTTGCCATTCAAGGTCCTTTTTTTTTTGTTGTGATTCAAATATAAGTATCTGAGTTTCAATAAAAAGAAAATATTATTTGACTTACTGCCACAAGGAAATTCGTGGGTCTTTGCAATCTGATAAATTAACAAAACAGTAGTTAATAACCCTTTTCTCGATATATTTTTTTTTTTTGCATACGTGATTCGCATTGGATTTTTTCTTACAAAAAAAATTCATCCAAACATTTTTGAAATAACAAATAATTGTCCAGCTCTGTGCTTGTGTGAATTTGGAATAATTCAGTAATAATTTTTTTTTTGTAAACTCTTAACATTCAGTAATTATCAGCCATAGAACTGCTCTGTTTCAATCGTTTTTTTAAACATTATATTTTATTAAACAATTTCAGGCATTTTGTAAAATGCATTTCAATTTTTCTAGGCATTTTGTAAAATGCCTAGAAAAATTAGGCATTTTGTATAATGACTGAATCTTGCAGGCATTTTAGAAAATGCCTAAAATTTTCAGGCATTTTACAAAATGCCTAAATTTAGAAAATGCCTGTAACATATACATGTACTTGTGAATAGACTTATTAAGAAGGGATATAATTACGATACTGTTGTCAAGTCATTAAAGATTGCATATGTTGGCGTTAATATTGAGTCATTGATAAGGTCTTTGCATCGGAACTAAACACATTTATTCTAAAAACAGTTGTTGGCATGACACGGGTTATGTTCTTCTCATATATGTTATGATGGTATGATACTAAACCCCTAACGGGAAGGATTGTGCCTGATGTTCATATGATGAAATCATAATCTTTCAGTCAGTTTAATTGAAGTCTGGAGCTGGCATGTCAGTTAACTGCTAGTAGTCTGTTGTTATTTATGTATTATTGTCATTTTGTTTATTTTCTTTGGTTACATCTTCTGACATCAGACTCGGATTTCTCTTGAACTGAATTTTAATGTGCGTATTGTTATGCGTTTACTTTACTACATTGGTTAGAGGTATAGGGGGAGGGTTGAGATCTCACAAACATGTTTAACCCCGCCGCATTTTTGCGCCTGTCCCAAGTCAGGAGCCTCTGGCCTTTGTTAGTCTTGTATTATTTTAATTTTAGTTTCTTGTGTACAATTTGGAAATTAGTATGGCGTTCATTATCACTGGACTAGTATATATTTGTTTAGGGGCCAGCTGAAGGACGCCTCCGGGTGCGGGAATTTCTCGCTACATTGAAGACCTGTTGGTGACCCTCTGCTGTTGTTTTTTATTTGGTCGGGTTGTTGTCTCTTTGACACATTCCCCATTTCCATTCTCAATTTTACTTAATTCATTCAGACAGAAATTGCAGGATTGCTTATATTGAAATTTTATTGAATTTTCCCCGCACTCTCACCCTCCAAAAAATTAAATTCTATAACTTTACAAGCTGTGATCTAATAAAATGACATCGTTTTCATTTTAACCCATGAATATAAATATTTCTACACAACTTCCAAAGGCAAGTGAAAAATGTTTTTGCCAAATGAATGGCATGCAAGGTGAAAGGTCTAGTTTGGAATGAATTTGAAAAACAAATTATGTATAGAGGCAATTTCAAAGTTATCTTCAATTACAAGGATTTCAAAGTATTCAAAAAAGACTTAATCCCAAAACAGCAAATTCCACTAAAAATCTAAAAACTTAAAATCAAAACGATATAACATCACTTCCATCATTTTGGTACTTATCATTGAATAAACATCTGATATTACTGCCCACCTCTCTACTTCTACCAAAGCACAGTAAAATTATTGAAGAAAAATGTGCTTTTTAAAATATGAAGCCAGTTTTATCCCTTCAACAATAGGGACATTTAAAGACAAAGCATGTATATACAAGTATAGCACAAGCAGAGCCAGCTGATTTTAATTGATTCTCCGGCTTTACCTGGATTTTTTTTTTCAATCTCAGGAACGCATCTTGGTAGTGACAACATATTTTTAAGTTTCTTAATGCATTTGTTAGTTACCCTTTTAATGGGAATTATTGGTAAATTTTTTATCAAAATGAAAATGACAATCCCACATTTTTTGTATTAATAACAATTGCATAGGACATTTCTATCAAATCAAAACATATTCATGTATGCATTTCAAAATATTAATTGATTTTTGTTTAACTGTACATTATACATGTTTTAATGCAAACTTCGGTTAACAGTGGTATACAGACACATTCTTAAATAATTGTAATATAATGTACTGTGAATTTATTCTTATCTTTAATTAATTCAGAAATTATTGCAAGGTTTTTAAACTGTGAATGATGCGACTGGGTTAGCATTGCAATAATAACTAGAGGCTCTAAAGAGCCTGTGTCGCTCACCTTGGTCTATGTGCATATTACACAAAGGACACAGATGGATTCATGACAAAATTGTGTTTTGCTGATAGTGATGTGTTTGTAGATCTTACTTTACTGAACATTCTTGGTACTTACAATTTTCTCTATCTATAATAAACTTGGACCTTTAGACACAGTGAAAAATATTTTGTAAAAATTTACAAAAATTTACCAAATTAGTGAAAATTGTTAAAAATTGAATAAAATGGGCAACAACTCCTTAAGGGGTCAACTGACGATTTTGGTCATGTTGACTTATTTCTAGATCTTACTTAGCTGAACATTATTGCTGTTTACAGTTTATCTCTATCTATAACAATATTCAAGATAATAACCAAAAACAGCAAAATTTCCTTAAAATTACTAATTCAGGGGCAGCAACCCAACAACAGGTTATCCGATTTATCTGAAAATTTCAGGGCAGAAAGATCTTGACCTGTTACACAAGTTTACCCCATGTCAGATTTGCTCTAAATGCTTTGGTTTTTGAGTTATAAGCCAAAAACTGCATTTTACCCCTATGTTCTATTTTTAGCCATGGCCGCTATCTTGGTTGGTTGGCTGGGTCACGCCACACATTTTTTAAACTAGATACCCCAAAGATGATTGTGGCCAAGTAGTTTCAGAGGAGAAGATTTTTGTAAAAGATTACTAAGATTTACGAAAAATGGTTAAAAATTGACTATTAAGGGCAATAACTCCTAAAGGGGTCAACTGACCATTTCGGTCATGTTGACTTATTTGTAAATCTTTTTTTGCTGAACATTATTGCTGTTTACAGTTTATCTCTATCTATAATAATATTCAAGATAATAACCAAAAACAGCAAAATTTCATTAAAATTACTTATTCTGGGGCAGCAACCCAAAACCGGGTTGTCCAATTCATCTGAAAATTTCAGGGCAGGTAGATCTTGACCTGATAAACAAATTTACGTCATGTCAGATTTACTCTAAATTCTTTGGTTTTTGAGTTATAAGCCAAAAACTGCATTTTACCCAAGGTTCTATTTTTAGCCATGGCGGCCATCTTGATTGGATGGCTGGGTCACTGGACACATTTTTCAAACTACATACCCCAAAGATGGTTGTGGCCAAGTTTGGATTGATTTGGCCAAGTAGTTTCAGAGGAGAAGATTTTTGTAAAAGTTAACGACGCCGGACGACGACGGACGACAGACGACGGACGACGGACGCCAAGTGATGGGAAAAGCTCACTTGGCCCTTTGGGCCAGGTGAGCTAAAAATACCTGTTGTGATATCTGATATCTATCTGCATGCAGCTTTTTACTGCAATTGCAATAGTTATTCCCATTTTTTTGTTGATCTTATCAAAATTGCAATAATAAATGCTTGCAATAATTTATGAATTTACTGTATGTTCAATGAACTAAATTCAATTTCCATGGAATTTGTACAATTTCTTAATATATGCCAACTGAAAATACAGGGGCAGATCCAGCCATTTTAAAAAGGGGGGTTCCCAACCCAGGACAAAGGGGGGTTTCAACCCCTGGAACCCCCCCCCCCTTTTTGATCTGCCAATGAAATATATGATAAATATCCACAGTACATTTATAAGTACAATGTATATTTGCATAACTAAATCTTTAAATGAAAGTATTGATATTTCAAATTTACACTTCAATTCATTCAATTCCTACCTGTTTTTGCAACTAGTGAGAAAAAAATGTATATAGCTCAATTTCAGTTTTGAACCTTTAGAGTAGGTTCACAAGAAGTGGCAATTTTAACTTCAGAAGCTTTCATTTATTCAATAGATCTAAAGGAACATTTTATATTGTATCAATTGTTACCATGTTAAAGTTTAAAGTTTAACTATCAAGAGTGGATAATTTTTTGAAATTCATGAAAATATAAGTAGGAATGTGTTTCACTCGTATGTTTCTTTGGTTCCTGTTTGAAACTTTAAGACAGAATACTACAGCAATGCCAATTTTGCTTATACAGCTTACAGTATTGGGTGACACCTAAAATGTATAATACAACACAGATCTTTTCCACTGATACTAAAGTATATCAGCTTTAGGACAACATTTATATACAGTGACTATGAATTTAACATGTAAAGACACAAATTAAATTATGTAAATTAAATTGTACATAAGTTTTAATAATTTTTATCTAAATTTAAAACCTAATCTAAAAACATTATATTATTAACATAAATGTAAAATTTCTGGAACAGAAACATAAATTCAACAAGATGCAAATAAAAACAACCTGAAAACAAAATAATACATGAATGGACCACCTAGCACGCATGTGCATGGCAATTATCGTGCAGTGTATACAATAGGATCACACGACCGGAAACCGGCTGCAAGCGCAGACATAAAAGATAGAAACAACATTCAGATCTTACTTGCTGATTGCTTGGGTCCTAAATAAATCAGTAATATTGGTTATTAGTGAAAGCTAACATACATCTACAGGTGCAATCAAATTATACATTGTCTATGCAACCATTTTACTGACTAATAAATTATACATTGTCTATGCAACCATTTTACTGACTAATTGCTAGTTAACCATTTTCCTGGAAGTCTTGTTCAAAATAAAAGTACTGCTAACAAAATAACTATTCAAAATGCAGTATTACATCAGAAGTATTTTATCCTATAGACATATTTACACATTTAGGTATTTAGCTGATTTTCGTTTCCAAATCATTCTGGATCTACTATGTCAAGATTTTAACTAATGGCAGACAAATGTGTATACAAGTGTAATTTTGTCTATTTTTTGTGATATATTCTTTTTTAAAACTGTATCATGAATTATCAAAATTATTTGCCTATGTATAGATCAGCCTGAACTTATGTTAATCTGATACAAGCTGCTATATATGGGCAACATTGAATTTACTTTTATATTTTGCAATTAATTTTTGCTTGTATTTGAACTGCTTGATGATGGTGAACAAAAAATATAAATTCCTGAAATCTTAAAACCATGGCAGCATTTGGATAAGTTTAACAAAATTAAACTAATTTACATTCCACATGTACATAAATAAGAAGTTTCTGATATTCAACAGACAAAAAATCATTATAAATGGTTTACAGTCTGAATTTTATGTGTAGCTATCAATACAGAATCAAATATCTTGCCTTGTGAAGTAGGTATTTCAATTCTTAATAATATATTACTTTTTCCTTTCAAAGCCAAGTATAAAAGCTACTTGAACATATGTGTTATATTTTGTTAATTCATTTCAAGATCTATTCAAAATCTATGTTAGAAAGCAACAATCAACATCATCATAATAAATTATTTCCAGCTTTCTGAAAATTCTAATCTAAATTTCATTAAGATTCTACATCCTACATTATTCTATAGATAGTCTCCCTTGCATAGCTGTAATAAATGTTCAGGAGACAGGAACCCAGGTGATACTGGTTACTTACTTGTCAACTGCCTGTACAGGTCTCTCATAACTTCTGGTTTGTCGTAGTTAGTTCTCAGTTTCTGTAGGACTTCTTTGTTACCAACAACTAATTTCTGCAGGGGAAAGTTAGAAAATAAATTTGAATCACGAATCTTACTTTATGCAAATATTCTGAACAATAAGAGATCCTCTGGTTAGAGTAAACTGATTTTGAAACTAATGGATTAAATCATCTCATCAATTATAAATGTGTATCATTATCACTTCAACAGTTATTTTGTAACATCTGATGGCATTTGCATGACTTTTTCAAGCAAGTTCAAATTGGAAGAGCTTATTATAGGTAATAACATAATAATACATAATTCATTTTGGAGTAAAAGAAATAGTTGGTTAAATCTAAGTGGTCATAACTTGATAAAAAATGCAGGCTGGTGTATCTGATAGTTTATTTAAACTTTCAAATTTTCAAATACTTATTTCAATTTTTTACTCAATTCTTAACAGGTGTACTACATGTATATCTTACTTTCAGTTCATCAACCTGGCTAGCAACATGATTCATCAGCCTCTCTCCCATATACTTCATACCATATGGACCAATCAGCTCAGCTAAGGCCCTTAACTCTGTCAAATCTGCATATTCCTCAGCAGCAAAGAACTGGTTCCCATCTGTCTGTATACTGACAAAGGCCTTATGGTTAGGTGAAAATATGACTGGATTCTGGCCTGCATTTACTGTCACTCTCCGTAATAATACTTCAAGATACCTGTAGATGATTGGTTATAATTTGGGAACTAATAAAACAATTTATAAAAGTATATTTAATGAATGAGTTACATATCTGTGTTGTTCAGGCACAAGTAGAATATTTTTCACTGTTTTCTAATTTTTTTCTGCTTGTTATTTGTATTATGACTATGGTCTATGTAATGAAAATAGGGTTTAATATACATGTACAATGAACTATGTCTTTTTCTACACATTACCAGTTTTGGTGCAATTTATCAACAGGAAATGTTTTGCATCCAAGAAAACATAAACACCAGAAATTGATTACTGTATATTCGTTTAATTTTCATTAGTACCGATTTTTGTGGATATGGGAACAAAAAAAACTTAATTGATATTAGTTTTCATGTTTTTGTCAAGGTCTGTATAAAAGCATATGGAAATTGTGTACCTCATTAAGACCTTTAAATTCGTAGTTCACCTATACCCCAAACAAGAATGTGTCCATAGTACACGGATGCCCCACTCACACTATAATTTTCCATGTTCAGTGGACCGTGAAATTGAGGTCAAAACTTTAATATGAAAACAAAATTAGAAAGATCATATCATAGGGAACATGTGTGCTAAGTTTCAAAATGATGTGACTTCAACTTCATCAAAAACCACCTTGACCAAAAACTTTAACCTGAACGGACGCTCGGACGAACGGACGCACGGATGAACGGACGCATGAATGGAGACACAGACCAGAAAACATAATGCCCCTCTACTATCGTAGGTGGGGCACAAAAACATTCAAAATTGAAACCCTATGAATAATAATGAATCAACAGTACCAGCCTTTCAGCAAGTGTAAGGCCATCAGTACTAACTTACCAGTTGGTATAATTAGCTGTAATTGTTTTCTCCCCAGTAAAGCTATCTATATGCTGTGTTTGTTGTGGTAATACACTGTTAATAACTTACCAGTTGGTATAATTAGCTGTAATTGTTTTCTCCCCAGTAAAGCTGTCTATATGCTGTGTTTGTTGTGGTAATACACTGTTAATAACTTACCAGTTGGTATAATTAGCTGTAATTGTTTTCTCCCCAGTAAAGCTATCTATATGCTGTGTTTGTTGTGGTAATACACTGTTAATAACTTACCAGTTGGTATAATTAGCTGTAATTGTTTTCTCTCCAGTAAAGCTATCTATATGCTGTGTTTGTTGTGGTAATACACTGTTAATAACTTACCAGTTGGTATAATTAGCTGTAATTGTTTTCTCTCCAGTAAAGCTATCTATATGTTGTGTTTGTTGTGGTAATACACTGTTAATAACTTACCAGTTGGTATAATTAGCTGTAATTGTTTTCTCCCCAGTAAAGCTATCTATATGTTGTGTTTGTTGTGGTAATACACTGTTAATAACTTACCAGTTGGTATAATTAGCTGTAATGGTTTTCTCTCCAGTAAAGCTATCTATATGCTGTGTTTGTTGTGGTAATACACTGTTAATAACTTACCAGTTGGTATAATTAGCTGTAATTGTTTTCTCTCCAGTAAAGCTATCTATATGTTGTGTTTGTTGTGGTAATACACTGTTAATAACTTACCAGTTGGTATAATTAGCTGTAATTGTTTTCTCTCCAGTAAAGCTATCTATATGTTGTGTTTGTTGTGGTAATACACTGTTAATAACTTACCAGTTGGTATAATTAGCTGTAATGGTTTTCTCTCCAGTAAAGCTATCTATATGCTGTGTTTGTTGTGGTAATACACTGTTAATAACTTACCAGTTTGTATAATTAGCTGTAATTGTTTTCTCTCCAGTAAAGCTATCTATATGTTGTGTTTGTTGTGGTAATACACTGTTAATAACTTACCAGTTGGTATAATTAGCTGTAATTGTTTTCTCTCCAGTAAAGCTATCTATATGTTGTGTTTGTTGTGGTAATACACTGTTAATAACTTACCAGTTGGTATAATTAGCTGTAATTGTTTTCTCTCCAGTAAAGCTATCTATATGCTGTGTTTGTTGTGGTAATACACTGTTAATAACTTACCAGTTTGTATAATTAGCTGTAATTGTTTTCTCTCCAGTAAAGCTGTCTATATGCTGTGTTTGTTGTGGTAATACACTGTTAATAACTTACCAGTTGGTATAATTAGCTGTAATTGTTTTCTCTCCAGTAAAGCTGTCTATATGCTGTGTTTGTTGTGGTAATACACTGTTAATAACTTACCAGTTTGTATAATTAGCTGTAATTGTTTTCTCTCCAGTAAAGCTATCTATATGTTGTGTTTGTTGTGGTAATACACTGTTAATAACTTACCAGTTTGTATAATTAGCTGTAATTGTTTTCTCCCCAGTAAAGCTGTCTATATGCTGTGTTTGTTGTGGAAATACACTGTTAATAACTTACCAGTTGGTATAATTAGCTGTAATTGTTTTCTCTCCAGTAAAGCTATCTATATGCTGTGTTTGTTGTGGTAATACACTGTTAATAACTTACCAGTTGGTATAATTAGCTGTAATTGTTTTCTCCCCAGTAAAGCTATCTATATGCTGTGTTTGTTGTGGTAATACACTGTTAATAACTTACCAGTTGGTATAATTAGCTGTAATTGTTTTCTCTCCAGTAAAGCTATCTATATGTTGTGTTTGTTGTGGTAATACACTGTTAATAACTTACCAGTTGGTATAATTAGCTGTAATTGTTTTCTCCCCAGTAAAGCTGTCTATATGCTGTGTTTGTTGTGGAAATACACTGTTAATAACTTACCAGTTGGTATAATTAGCTGTAATTGTTTTCTCTCCAGTAAAGCTATCTATATGCTGTGTTTGTTGTGGTAATACACTGTTAATAACTTACCAGTTGGTATAATTAGCTGTAATTGTTTTCTCCCCAGTAAAGCTATCTATATGCTGTGTTTGTTGTGGTAATACACTGTTAATAACTTACCAGTTGGTATAATTAGCTGTAATTGTTTTCTCTCCAGTAAAGCTATCTATATGCTGTGTTTGTTGTGGTAATACACTGTTAATAACTTACCAGTTGGTATAATTAGCTGTAATTGTTTTCTCCCCAGTAAAGCTGTCTATATGCTGTGTTTGTTGTGGTAATACACTGTTAATAACTTACCAGTTGGTATAATTAGCTGTAATTGTTTTCTCTCCAGTAAAGCTATCTATATGCTGTGTTTGTTGTGGTAATACACTGTTAATAACTTACCAGTTGGTATAATTAGCTGTAATTGTTTTCTCTCCAGTAAAGCTATCTATATGCTGTGTTTGTTGTGGTAATACACTGTTAATAACTTACCAGTTGGTATAATTAGCTGTAATTGTTTTCTCTCCAGTAAAGCTATCTATATGCTGTGTTTGTTGTGGTAATACACTGTTAATAACTTACCAGTTGGTATAATTAGCTGTAATTGTTTTCTCCCCAGTAAAGCTATCTATATGTTGTGTTTGTTGTGGTAATACACTGTTAATAACTTACCAGTTGGTATAATTAGCTGTAATTGTTTTCTCTCCAGTAAAGCTATCTATATGCTGTGTTTGTTGTGGTAATACACTGTTAATAACTTACCAGTTGGTATAATTAGCTGTAATTGTTTTCTCTCCAGTAAAGCTATCTATATGTTGTGTTTGTTGTGGTAATACACTGTTAATAACTTACCAGTTTGTATAATTAGCTGTAATTGTTTTCTCTCCAGTAAAGCTATCTATATGCTGTGTTTGTTGTGGAAATACACTGTTAATAACTTACCAGTTGGTATAATTAGCTGTAATTGTTTTCTCTCCAGTAAAGCTATCTATATGTTGTGTTTGTTGTGGTAATACACTGTTAATAACTTACCAGTTTGTATAATTAGCTGTAATTGTTTTCTCCCCAGTAAAGCTATCTATATGTTGTGTTTGTTGTGGTAATACACTGTTAATAACTTACCAGTTGGTATAATTAGCTGTAATGGTTTTCTCTCCAGTAAAGCTATCTATATGTTGTGTTTGTTGTGGTAATACACTGTTAATAACTTACCAGTTTGTATAATTAGCTGTAATTGTTTTCTCCCCAGTAAAGCTATCTATATGCTGTGTTTGTTGTGGTAATACACTGTTAAAGATTCTAGCTATGTCTATGTTTACTGCAAAATACAAAATAAATATAATTCAAGTTTTTGTAAATATTGAACTTATCCAGTATAAAGAAATGGTCTTTGCTACAGTAATTACATAATCTTTATCCAGCAAGCTAATATACCGCACAGCCCTCACATACATGTAACTTAAAATTATAACTTTTGGTATGTTTTTTCGGTTTATTCCCCCTCTAGAATTGTTTATTTCAACTTCAGATTTTTCTGATTATTAAACAGGTTTTGATGAGTCGAAACCTTAAACTAAAATTTAATAGGATCTGAAAAAAAGCACTGTTCTGTTGACCACAGAGTGATGATTCATGGAAGAACTAATGGTCAGAAAAAAAGTTATTAAAAACATATAAACTATAGAATAGAGAATGAAAAAGGGGAATGTGACAAACAATATCCAGACCAAAGAGCATTAAACAGCCATAGGCCATCAATTGGTCAACACCTCAAAAAACCTGTAACCAGTGTCTAGCTTCAGTTGGCCTCTAAACAATAACATGCAGGCTGAACACACAATAATGATATTGCCTGTACCAAGTCAGGAATATGACAATTGTTATCCATTCGTTTGATGTGTTCGATCTTTTG
This sequence comes from Mytilus galloprovincialis, assembly GCF_965363235.1. Classification (NCBI taxonomy): domain Eukaryota; kingdom Metazoa; phylum Mollusca; class Bivalvia; order Mytilida; family Mytilidae; genus Mytilus; species Mytilus galloprovincialis. The sequence goes on from NC_134844.1 coordinate 78,860,323, forward strand.
ATTTTGCCATTTGGTAACAAACTTTCCAATTTGAATTTTCCTTGGAGTTTAGTATATTGTTATTTTACTTTATATTTCAAGATCACATATACATACCATAATTTTCCAGTCCCTGTAAGACATTCATAACAGATTTAACACTGTTCAGTAATTCTGATGGTTTTGCTATCTCTGATGTGTCTGGATTGTACATCATCATACCAACTAAGGCTCTAAAATACAAAAATGATATTCATAAAAGATTGAAGACTGTTTTTAAAAATAATTCCACTTATGGATATGCAACATTGGACCAATACATTCATTTTGAGAAAACACTTTTTCTCATAATTTCAATTTTATTACATTAAAAGCAATAAACATAAATTTGATGGTTAATTGTTGGTGTTCAAGCCACGTCAGCAATATTGTCTATATCTTGGATGGCACATGATTTCAGATCATGTGTCTGGAGAAAACCACCAACAGACAAACTGGCAATCCTAGTCCATTAAGATTGGAATCAAAAGCAACAGCCATGAGTGAAGTTCATATTCAAAATCTCAGCGTTGATAGGCTAAAGATACAGTAGATGATCCAATAATGTTTACAGTCTTTTGACTTTGTGTTTTTGTTACATATTTCTATGTATAGATGATGTCACTTTTCATTTTGTTTGAGTGTTTTCAATGTACAATTTCATTACTATATATAGATTATTACATTGATACAAGTGGATTATCGGATTTATCCAATCGAGATAGTTAAATACTTTCCACGAAGTTGTCAATTTCATTAACACCTGTTACAACATTTTGATCATTTCTCGGAGCTGAGAAAGGTTATGACCCTTTGACTCAGCCAATCATCTTCTGAGATCACCGGCAACCACACGCTGATTAAATTTTTTTTATACCATGGGTTCGGAAAGGGATATTTTTCCATAGAATTAGAGAAACACTAATACTCACTTGTTGAATCTTGTTTCTAAGTGTTGTAAGAAGAATTCCCTTGGTACAAATCCATGCTCCCATACTTGTATCACATTGCAGTAGTTTATAGCATAGCACAATTCTGTCAGAGCCATATGTAATTTGTCCATTCTAAAAATACAATGTATAGATTTTTACGTTGATACAATATGACAGCTACAAATATTCCTTTTGGAAAATTGAAATAGAAATATTGTAAACAATTGCAACTAGTTTATTTTTTTACATTTTCAAATAACTCACATTTTGGTTGATTATGTTACAGCAAAATGACTTAAAGGTAATGGCAATATCTTTGGTAAGCTTGCTTGCTTGCTGAACCATGAAATTATTACACACATATAAGTTTATGTGCTGTAAACCTAACTTCATTCATGCTGACACATGAACCTATTTTTTATCATTATTTTTTTCTGTCCATAAAGGATTTGGTGCTAAAAATAGATTTTTTAAAAGTAGCATGTGTTGTCAGATTTCAATTACTATAAATTCAGAAATTATTGCTTGCATTTATTATTGCGACTATGTCATTTTAAACTTAAATGCGATTTTAATTTTTACGACTTTGAGAAAAGTCATGCTTAATTCAGTTAAAATATTACAAAATGCAAGTTTTAATTATTGCGTTTACAACTCTGTCGCAATATATGCGCATAAATAAAAAACTCACAATAACTTCTGAATTTACAGTAGATCATCAAATAAGAATTATGATAGAAGTTGTCATTCATTCAATATTCCCTGGTTTTTGTTCTGCAAATTTTTTTTAAATAGCAAGAACATTATTTATAATCAATGATAATGTGGTCATAGAACAAAATCTTTGAATAATAAACTATTTATTTCCAAAGTTGTTTCCATGTCTAATATCTAAAATCTATGTAAAAGTAAAATCATGAAAATAATGAACCGTGATGAAAATTCAAAACGGAAAGTCCCTTATCAATTGGCAAATCAAAGGCTCAAACACATCAAATGAATGGATAATAACTGTCATATTTTATAAGCTGTATTTTTTTCATTGATGAAAACTGTTTAAAATAAGATCTCTTTCATTCGAAAAAGTTAATAGTTTTACCTTGTAAAGACTTCTCTGTTTTTCCTAGCACTTTCTTGTCCAGGTTTAATAGGTTCTGCAACAGTTTTTTTCTTTTTATCCTGTGGCCTTTTCTTCTGAGCTGTCTGTATAATAGTATCTGCACTATGTTTTGGTAGTAACTGCAGTGAATAAGATATTTCATGATCACTAAAAAGAAGTATTCATTTTTACATGCAGTCATCAGTAATCTAGAATAAAGTTTGTAGGTTTCAAAGAAATAAGACCTCAAATCTGATACCTTTTTTTCATTTCTTTGGGTAACTACACAAAAAATTTCTCATTTCTTTGGGTAACTACAGAGAAAATTTCTCATTTCTTTGGATAACTACACAGACAATTTCTCATTTCTTTGGGTAACTACATAGAAAATTTCTCATTTCTATATATAAATAGAATTTCAACAAGTGAAACTGCAAGCTACTGCTCACTGATGATTCCCCGGTCGCAAGTGATAATATTAATAGTGTAAAAATATGCAAGTGTTCAGTTAACAGGAAGTTGTCGAGTGGTGACTCTGAAAACGCATCACACAGTATAGCTGACTTATACATGTATAAACCCTGAAACCAAATTTCAGAAATCCTTGTATTGTAGTTCCTGAGAAAAATTTGACGAATAATATTCATGGGACGGTTGGACTGACAGACTGATGGACTGACGGACTGACGGAAGGATGGATGGACAGACAGAGGTAATACAGTATACCCCCCCTTTTTTAAAACGGGGGTATAAAAACAAAATTTGAAATATAATATTGGTTAAAATGATACCAGACTCACTGACAATTTTCAAGTGTGAGGGGGGATCATAACAAAACCTTCTTTAATTTTTAATGCTAACAAGATATTTTATTGTCATCTTTTGATGATGGTCCATAATTAAAATTGACCACCTTGGAAACTTGGTTACCACAAATGTACAAAGCATATTTGTTTCTCCTAGATTCTACTTTGTAGCCATAGACTTTGAAGGAAAAACTAAAAATATGATTGATAAATTAAGGAAGCTGGCTTGTCATGTTTTGGATTTTTTGTCAGATTTTCGAAATCCTCTGGTTTTATCCATTTGAATGGCCTTGAAAAAATTTGCCCGGTGACCCCCATTTTTCTATTTGTAAATCTGTTACATGTATAATGATAAGCCATATGTAAAAGTCTTATAAAATTTTAATTACTTTTTAACAGTTTTTTAAGAACTTCAACCTGTCAATGATAAAGCTATGAAAAGTCAAGAGAGAATATTTTCCCGCCAAAATTTCAATTGCTTATATCTCGAAAACAAGCACGGTGACCTTTATATTTTTTTTTGCTCTTTGAATCTCTTTATTATTTCCCTATCAATATAAACTAATGTTTTGAAAAGTTAATTACTCTGAAACTGAGAAGTGAACTCCCTTAATACCAGCTTAAAGTATTTTTCTTGGGCTACAAATATTTAAATATATATAAGATTTTAGTAGGTGATGATTACCTTGTCACTAAGCATACACTGCTCTTCACAGATAGCTGTTATCACCTGATTTACTTCATCTGACATCTCTTTCAGGAACCAGTGTGTATACTGGACACTAGTGGTACCTATAGAATGTCTCTGTAAAACAAACAAGGAACCAGTGTAATTTTTATACACCTAATCTTTGAAATTTTCAAAATAATAAAAAAATCATCGAAAAATGTCTGAATTCATCATACCAAATTCCTTGAATGGAGGGAAAATCTTGTTTTTGTAGTTTTGAGACATTCTGCAATACAAGCTTCTTGAAAAATTTTGGTTAATTTTAACCATGAAAAATGGTTTCCAACAAATGATATTAAATCCACAAAATACAAAAATGTACAGTAAATTAACAATAGCCATGTTTTTTTTTGTCATATGCTGGTAGGCATTCATGCAATACATTGATTCACCCCTTTTCCCTTCTTTTCAATTCTAATGTATTATATTAATCCATTTATAGTTGTACCTCTTCAGGACAGAGCTCATGTGTTGCGTTCATAAAATGTGCACAGATCATTGGGAAGACTATACTGAATCTATGTTGTGCTGGGAATTCCATACACTGTTTAAACTGGTGTTCATAAATCTGAGTATAAAAGCTGAAAAATAAAAAGATATAAATTTAACCGTAATCAGACACTGTCACCTCAGGCCAAATAAAAAAGTATGTGTGGTTCCAGTTACATCTGAAAACAAGAATGTGTCCACAGTACACGGATGCCCCACTCGCACTATCATTTTCTATGTTTAGTGGACCGTGAAATTGGAATAAATTCTCTAATTTGACATTAAAATTAGAATGATCTTATCAAAGGGAACATGTATACTAAGTTTCAAGTTGATTGGACTTCAACTTCATCAAAAACTACCTTGACCAAAAACTTTAACCTGAAGTGGGACAGACGGACGGACGGACAGACGTACGGACGAACAGACGGACGAACGGACGCACAGACCAGAGAACATAATGCCCCTCTACTATTGTAGGTGGGGCATAAAAAGTTAGGGTAGGTAGGTAGGGATTTTTTTTTATTTTATGTTTGTTTTTTTACATTGAGTCTATAGGAGCAACATTCTGACTTTAACAGTGCTTAATGAAAAATGACAATAAAATCTTTAGGGTAGGCTATTTTTAAGCCGAAAAAGTAGGGATGTTATGGTTACTGGAACCACACATATATTTTTATTTGGCCTCAGGCATAGATTACCTTAGCTGTATTTGGCAACACTTTTAGGAATTTTGGATCTCAATGCTCTTCAACTTCGTACTTTATTTGGCTTTTTTTTTTTTAACTTTTTTGGATTCAAGCTTCACTGATGAGTCTTTTGTAGACGAAACGCGTGTCTGGCGTATATATAAAATTTAGTCCTGGTATCTATGATGAGTTTATTTATTGTCAATGACATGAATGAACTATGATTTTAGAATATAAGCAATTTATGGGAAAAAAGCACAAAAGTGAAACTGAAATTCATCAAAACACAGACATATCAAAGAAAGATGATAAAAAAAATTGAAAGCCAAATAAAAGTAAGAGAATCATATAAATTTGTTTAAATTGGTATAAGTATGTTATTCAAAATCATTATTTGATTCAAGTTTGTCACAAATTCAGTTTTGTTTGTCATTTATGCCAATATCAATAATATGTTTAATTAATATGGGAATAGCAAATATTTTTATACTGCAACTAGTTATATTTATTTCCTAAATATAGTAACACAGCTGTATTTTGTGCAATATGGATAACTTTTTCCACAATCAGAGGTTCCTTAAGGCATGAAAATAAGTTTGAAATTAGTTTTAAAAGGAGTATGTTTGGTAAGGTCCTAAAATGGCCCCCATTTTTAGCGTCATTTTCAAATTCAGATTTATTGACCAATATCACAATATAATCAACATGTTTTATTTGAATATTAAGTTTGTCAACGTCTGCGCTCTATTTTTCCTTTTAAATTGGTTGAAATCCATCTGTTTTTGTCAAATTTCACCAAAACCCTTTATTTTGACCTATTTGGGATGTAAAAATCAACGTGTGAGAATAAAATCTTGGTAAAAACAGTTCTGTTAAACTTTCTCACATGTCTTTAAGGCAACTTAAAACATTTATTGTCTTATAACTATGAACTTTATAATTGGGGCCAAATATGGCCCTTACCGAACTTACTCCTTTAAAAAGCTATTAAATTATTAATTTAAGTTGCAGAATATAAATGTTATCAGGTCAATGTCAGAAAAATATAATTTTTTTTGTAATAACACAAAACTGGGAAGGGCTCAGTGTAACCTTCCCCTTCCCCACTTTCTAAGCCTCATAAAAAAAAAAATTATGTTTTCCTGATACATGTATTGACCTAACATTGTATATGCCTTCACCTGTAGATACCATCACTAGACAGGCATTAGAATGGAACTCCTAAGCACATTGGAGACCAGGAAGACCTTTTCACAGCTGGAGAAGATCAAGCCACAAGAAGCTGGAGGAAATTGGATATACCTGTAGCGAAGCAAAAAGGATAGCCCAAAATAGAGAACGGTGGTAAGCGACTATGGCAGCCCTATGTTCCACAAGGAATGAGGAGGATTAAGTCAAAAGTAAGTCTTCACCTAGAGCACATTGAGGTAAAGTAACTGCTGTATTTTTTCTCTTATAACAGAACTCATACATAGGTCTTGATTATATCCAACTACTGCCTAGGTCATTGCTTGTTGATTGAAATTCCTATCATAAATAGGAATGAAAGATACAAATAGCACATTAAGTTGTGCGGGATGTATAAATACGCAATTCAGTAAAGTTCAAGATTTTACCCATGTGCTTCATATATTTATCCATTGAGAGTGTAAATTATTTGGAAAATAGTTGCATGTTTTCAGAATATACATTTTATTGTACTTCAGTTTCCTATTTCAAGCAAAATATGCTTTGGACCATATGATTTATTTTCAAAAAATGTCATTCATCAATTATTTCTTCTGTAATATGAATCTGTTACAAAAACAGCTATTTAAGGGGAAGTTACTCTATATTTCATTGCAGACAATGTATGTTTAGGATTCAATTGAATATTCTAAAATATTCTGAATTCTCTTTTGGTTCAAGGAATTTAATTATTGGAATATTAATTGCACAAAGGGAAATAACTCATTATAATTTTGTTTGCTCCTTGATTTTTGTAAGAAAAGGTAATGTCATTTAATTATATGTTTATATATAAATCTGAATGCAGATATCATGAAGAACAGAAATATAAAATAAGTTACAAGAACAGATTAGCAATGCAAAAACTGTTCAAACATATGATAGAAAAGTAAAAAAGGGGAATTAACCCTCAAAATGTTTATAAACCTAACTGATAGAAATTTATTATTCTAACACTAAATAAATATTAAAATATCATCTAGTTGCTTAAGGATGTCTGCTGGTCATGTTTTTGAATTCTTGTCATATTTTCGATTTTCTCAGGTTTTATCCATACAAATGTATTAAAAAAAAATTTACACGAGACCCCACTTTTGTCTTCATAAATCTGTTCAATAGATCATTTATGACCATTTGAATTTTTTGTCATGAAATCCTTGTTATTTTTTCTTGGTCTAAAGGGTAAAAAACAATTCCAATGTTAACAAATAGTAAAGTCTGAAGAAAACCCTTTTCCCGCCATCTTCTAAATGTCTCGTATTTTGAAAACTACACACGAGACTATCGATTTTATTACTTTATTTTGTTTAAATTTCAAAGTTGTTTTCATTTTAAGCAACCACATGAAATCCTTGTTATTTTAAATTAGAGCAGCAGACATCCTTAAACTCTTGGAGATATAGGATTGATTATATAAGGGTAAATGATTAGCTTCTCCTCTCCAGATCAACATTATTCACCATTTGTGAAAATATCATACTGCAAAGTCCACGTTTTGAGATTCTAAACCCCCAAAAATAATTGAAAATTATTCAAAAAAGTATACTATGTCACTATGCATATGACAAGTCAGGGGCGGATCCATCCATTTTAAAAAGGGGGTTTCCTAACCCAGGACAAAGGGGAGGTTCCAACTTCATGTCCCCATTCAAATGCATTGATCGTCCTAAAAAAGGGGGGTTCCAAGCCCCGGAACACCCCCTCCCTGGATCCGCGCCTGCAAGTGTATATTTTCTTATATTTTCACTGAATTCAGTAGTTTTCCCCTAGCTTCTAAGATATAAACGATGTCACAGAATGTGGCACTAAAAACCAATAAGCAAATACTGAAATTTGATAACTGGTTAAAAATTTCTGAACTTGAACAAACTGACATCAAACAACCAATAAATCACGACAGCCTCTTTTTCACTAAGTAGGGCTTACACTGAATATTCATGTTTTATTCATCAACGCCTCGAGTCCCTCTGCATTTTACCTACCAATATATTGATAAATCTGAAGTTTCCACCAACATTTGATCTAAGTAATCCACCATCTTTGTATGGAAGCAGATGGTGTTCATGTGTTTGGCAATATCTATATGGTCCTTCAGAATCAGTGCTGCTTTTCCTACACTTGTATATGCCTGAAGAGGGAAATGACTCTATATTTTTTTGGCTCCATGATTTAAAAGTGTAATGCATTTATGGCTTTAAGTTAGCAATATGATAAACAAAAATAATATGCACAATTGAATTATTTTGATTTAAGAAATTTATGCTCATTTCTTTTAATTTATTGGAAAAATGTTACTGCGATTTCAGATGGCAGTGCTTAAAATACTTTTTTTTCTTACCTTGTATTTTTGTTTTACTTTTCATTGATCATTCGAAAGTTTGCATTGACACTTCAGTAAATTCAGAAATTATTGGGAGGTTTTTATTATTGCAAATAATGCGGCTTGGTGAGTACTGCAGTAATATTAACTCACATACTAAATTCTTAGCATTCAATAGTTTCTGAATAAACAGTATATGGAAGCATATTTTTTGGCTTATCACAAGACCACTTCCCATATATGTCCTGCATTTCTTAAATCACACATTAAAATTCAGTACATGGAATTTTAATTTCAAATTTTTTTTTTCATAATATTTCCCTTTTCAGAACCATAGCAAAATTGAACCAGTTGATACAATGAGATATTCTAATTTCAAATTGATATTTGAATGAATAGGAGCATTTAAATAATTGAAAAGATAAAATGTTGTTATAATATTCTTATCATGTATATTCCATAAAAATGACCTACATTTATTTTTTAGGACAATAAGTTTAGGAACATTATGTAAAATGCAAAAATGAAACTTAATTACAAATCACAAACTATGAAAATTAACCCTTTAATGGTTACAACACATACCTGAAGTCTGAACCAATCCAGTCTGATTCCTCTAAAGTCAAACAGTACATTTTCTTCAACTGAAATAAAAATTATTAGATATTTCAAAATGGATGATGTGAAAATGTGCAGACTCCATTATTTTGTTATCTTAATTTACATTTCACCAAGTAATAATACAACGCTTAAATTTTTCACTGGAAGAATTCCAAGGTGAATATACTATACCTCTTAAATTCCATGTTTTCATCATGTAAGCAGTGTTTTTAAAGGAGGACATAGGATTTGAGGATTTGAGGCCAAATTGATTCTAAATCCAATACATTTCAATATTGTGTTTAGTAAATTCAAATGTTAAATCCTTATAATAATTCAATATTTACCTTGCTGTTTTGGTTTAAAAATATAACTTGAGACAAAATTGGTCCTAACTCTAAACATGTTGCAATATGATTGATTCACAAATTGATATTCTTACAACTTTTACATACTTCACTGTTTTGGTTTGAAATATAACTTTAAAAGCCATAATAGACAGAAAATTCACTAAACTTTCTAAACTATACATAATCAAAACTAGATGTGTCAAAGCTACACGAATGGCCCCGTCTCAAAAAGTTGAAAAATCTGCAATTTCAGTAACACATGTGGATACAAACATGATGGTGGTCTCACAAATTAAAACTCAGCTCAAAATCTGGAGATGTATAGAAAAAAAGTCTGTATAACTGTGATTTTCAAAAATTTAACATAGTCCAAAGCCTGTAATTTCTTCAAAAGTTAGCAGAGTGGAACAAAACTTAAACTTGATTTGTAACACATCTTGGTTAACTCACATGCCAAAAATCATCCCAATATCTGAAAGCGTTTAGAAAAAAAGTCCATATAACTGTGATTTTCAACAATCTAACAAAGTCCATAGCCCGTAATTTTGGCAAAAATTAACCGAGCATAACAAAATTTAAACTTGATCTGTAACACATCATGGTTAACTCGCATGCCAAAAATCATCCCAATATCTGAAAGCGTTTAGAAAAAAAGTCTGTATAACTGTGATTTTCAACAATTTAACAAAGTCCAAAGCCTGTAATTTCGGCAAAGATTAGTGGAGCGCAACGAAACTTAAACTAGATCTGTAACTCATCATGGTTAACTCACAAACCAAATTAGCCCAATATCTGAAGGCGTTTAGAAAAAAACTATGTATAATGGTTTGTTGCAGAATGATGGAATGACGGAATTACGGAATTATGGAACTACAGAATTTGGGAATTTCAGACAAGGGTAAAACTATATGGCACCAATAACTTCGTTGAGACCATAATAATTTCGGCAAAAATTAGCTGAGCGTAACAAAACTTGAACTTGATCTGTAACACATCTTGGTTAACTCACATGCCAAATATCATCCCAATATCTGAAAGTGTTGAGAAAAAAAGTCTGTATAACTGTAATTTTCAACAATTTAACAAAGTCCAAAGCCCGTAATTTCGGCAAAAATTAGTTGAGCGGAACGAAAATTAAACTTGATCTGTAACTCATCACGGTTAACTCACAAACCAAAAATTAGCCCAATATCTGAAGCATTTAGAAAAAAAACTCTGGCTTACTGTGATGGCTTTATATATTTTTGTCTTTTATTGTGATAAAATATTCATTTATTGAGTTTTGTTTTTGATTATTTCTGATGCTTACTACAGCTAAGCTATCCCCCCTTTTTCCTCTACCCTAACAACTTACAAATAACAACATGAATTATTTCGATTTTGTTATATATTAGATACTTAGGTTTTGTGTCTTATCATTTAATCTGATATGTATCTTTTCCAAAATGAAGAAAATATTTCCACCATTCTTGTTGTGAAAAAAAATCAATTATCTCCCCTGCTTTCATCCAGTTTGAACTTTTAAAATAGAACCTATAACAATATTTATTAAAAAAATCTAAATAATTGTTTTGTTATCAAATTCTATATTACATGTTGACTATAAAAGAATGAAATAACAGAATAATAAAAAAGATGTATTAACAAATTAAAATCCTACTATATACTCTTAGTTTAAGCTTGATTTAATTTAATGGTATAATTTTGATGGCCTTTTTCCTTCATACCAAATATCAAAAGTTTTTAGAAACACCTTTACCAATTGGGGAGGTTTAAAAAAATAAAATATATAAGAATACAAAACATATATACAATGTCCTTCCCAACAGAAATGACATGATACAAAATTACAACTGAGAGAACCATAATGCATCAAAAGGCGTCAGTCCTTAGATCTAATCAACATCCATCAGAGTAATGCCTCAGTTTGATTTCATATACATGAGGGTCATGTCTAAATTCAATTGGGGGAAAATCGCCTTGTGTTAATTTGAATTTTAAGTCAGATCACAATTCAAAACAGGAAAAAAACAAAAAAAAAACATTGCAAACAAAAAATTTATATATATAATATATTGGGTCTCCATTAAAAAAAGTGAGAAAATTTTCTTGCTTGCAAGTTGCAACTGGGTAGATGCCTCTGCTCGTGAACTATTAGTCCCAGAGGGTATCACCAGCCCAGTAGCCAGTACTTCGGAACTGGTATGAAAATACGGATTTTTTGTGTTAATAAAATTTGCTGTTACAAAATGATAGAAATTATTATAAATTAAGGAATGTATCTCCCTCATGCAAAGCTCTGATTCCTTTCATGGAGTTTGGCTATACTTTTTGGACCTTTTGGATTATAGCTCTTCATCTTTTATATAAGCTATGGATTTCGAATATTTTGGCCACGAGCATCACTGAAGAGACATGCATTGTCAAAATGCGCATCTGGTGCAAGAAAATTGGTACCGTTAATTTTATTGCAAGGGAAGACTGGCCACAGTGGACGTCTGCAAACTAAGGGGATAAAAAATAAGAAGGCTCCAATAAACTTTTTACAAGGACTTATATTTAAGTATCAATATACAAACCTTGTTTAACGGTTAATGATGCAACTGTATTATATAATGATGACAAAATAATGGATTCATCTTCTGGACAGACTGCTAAATTCTACAAAAAATAAACAATACCATTTTAAAGAAGTGTTTGTTTTTCTAAACTTTTAGAGAATCGAAAATCCTATTAAAAAAAATAAATAATAGAAATCTTATTAAATCTGTATAATAAACAAAATATTGATAAGACCTTTAACAAGTTAGGAGCATATTAAGAGTCTGAATGTAGTCATTTTGTAGTGCTATATAAATAGAAAAGATAGCATTACCTTACTTGTGATTTTGCTCCAAAACTAAATAGAAATTTTTTTTATATAGGAAGTAATCTGAGTTACCTCCCCTTATGAAGCAATTTTGAATTAAAATTTTGTATTTATTGGAAAAAAATATACGAACAGTTAATTCATATTTATTCCTTCATTTAAACTTAGTTTTTAATATATATTGCATTTCTCAATCAGCTGAATACAGTACAAATTTGGACCATCATTATGGTCATTTCAATCCAGTATGGCAGAATCAGAGCATATTATCTGAAAATCTTTCCATTACCAGAAATCTTTCAAAAGCCCAAAATGGCTTCTGAAATTTAGAATAAAATCTTCCCTTTACTCGAAATAGCTTAGAAACAGCTTAATTGATTGATTGTTACTTGTTTGCTAAACATCCAATAGCAAATATCCCATGCATATTCATATATATTTGAGATCTGAATTTTGAACTTAATGCTTTAATCTTATATTGAAATCTTTCCATTTCTCAAGTTACATAAGAACAAAACATGCATTACCTGTATTAGTTGATTTAATAAGACAGAGTCGTAACCAGACAAATATTGCACAAAATATCTCTGTAAAACTTGGTTGTATTTCTTCACTAAACCTGCAAATATAAAGATTAAATCATGAAATTATAAATCTTCAATATCTGACATGGTATCCATATATAGAAATAAGCAGCTGTTATGAATAGATAAGAGTGAACTGTTTGAATTGTTTGACACAAGTAATTTTTGGGTTCCTATATAGCTTGCTGTTCGGTGTGAGCCAATGCTCTGTGTTCGAGACTCTACTTTGCCCAATAATGATTTACCTTTTCAAATTGTGACCTGTACGGAGAGTTGTCTCATTGGCACTTATATGACATCTTCTTATATCTATACACTGAAGTGTATTTTCTGTTTTAGTTTCATAATTGAATTTATGCTGAAGTCTGTTAGGCTGAAGGCTTTAGTACAAATATTAAATGAACCTTACCTCTTAATTCTTCCATGTAAAACAACAACTCTGGTAATTGTCTACAAAATACAAGATTTTTTTTTTTTTACAAATTTGATGTATTACAGGTAAGAGGACCATAAAATTATAAAAAAAACAAAAAACAAAGATGCTCAAAATGATCCTAAACTATCAACTTTTTTTTTTAACTACTCTAATATTCCTCATACATTTGTAAATGACACAACAGTTGTATAAAATATGTATTCTCCAAGGAGCAAGTAAAATAGCAAAACTACCTAACTCCAAGGAAAGTCCCAAATTGAAAGTCCTTTATCAAATAGCAAAATTAAAAACATCAAATGAATGGATAACAACTTTCATATTCCTGACATTTTCTTATGTAGGTGTCGTACCACCAATTAAAAGTCCCTATCTGTTCAACCAAATTTTGCAATTTTCACAGCTTTCTAAATATTTAACCTGAAGTTTGACTTCATAGAAACCAGGTATATCCTAAATGGTACATGTATCAACTTTCTACATTCCAATTTTCAAATCATATAAAAAAGAAAAGGTCTTCCGAATAGAGGTACCACTAAAGATAACCCCTGGTTTTCTGGAAATCTTAAATTAGTATACTATGGAGTGCATTAATCCTCAATTTTGAATGCAAACTCATAAACAAGTAAACTTTAGCTCAAAATGGTCTAAATATATTTCTCTTTCACTAAAAGTTTCATTTCTGCCAATTTGTTGGTTAGTTCAGGTAAACAATGACATCAAATGCACTATTTTTTGTCCGAGTAGGCCTACTTTCATATACGTTCTAAATTGGAGGGAGTATATGGTGGTGTGACACTTGTAGACAATGGTGAAAGGAGTAGATTCAGTAAGACCCCTTTTTGGCCACAAAATAGAGCAGTTTTACAAAATTGTGAAAATGTAATCTTTTAGCTATTTTTTGGAAAGAAGAATGCTTCTGCTACATAAATATGGGTTGTTTTTGACAATACAATGCACATATATTGGGTAATAGCATCATAAAGTCATGCCAAATTACTGAAATCTTCACTATTTCAGCATTTTAGTTAAATTTTAGACGGTTTCTGTCTTAAATGAAAGTGGCCACATTCGTGTTCATTTGTAATATTGAGATGTAAGTTGTATTTGATGATAATACATAACATATATTAAGGCTGAGGATGAACACGGATGTGGCCAATTTCATTTTTGACAAAAACCAACTGAAAAGTGACTTTTTTTTGCATATTTGATAGATTTTTCATATTTAAGCTTAAATCGGAGTGTTTGTAATGACTAAAATCAGTAAAAATCTTTCACATAAACTAATTGAATCAAGTGACATAGACACTGAAGTGATTAAAAAGTGAACAAATCATTCGTTAGATGAACCTGAAATTTGAGGCCAAAATCGGTCTTTACCGGACCTAATTCTTTATTTAATAAATTGTTTTTCAAACGTTTAATAATGTTTTTGACATTTGCAAATTGTCTCCTTAAATAATCATGTTAATTGAAGTATTATGGTCCAGATACCTTAATCAAAGTATTATGATGTGTTTTATATAATTTTCCCTTAACCCTTTCGCCGATGAGTCCAGGTTTACCGGGATTCACGCTTCAGACAGCTGACGATGAGTCCCGTTTTTATTCCTCTTTTATATTTCCCGCTTAAAACAGTGCAAACATGAGTTATCTTTCTTTGATGAATACCCGGATGATAGTGTAAACATGGCGCTTCCGTTTGTTAAAAATTGTGTCAATATCAGAGGAAATTTACGGAATTTACGAGAATTTGAAATGAGGGAACATTTTTTTTGAAAGAATATGGAAGAATTGAAGCCAAACTAGTATACTTTTTTCACATAAAATGTCGTTTTATGTACAAAACACTTGGAATGGACATCGTTCAGTGTGAGGAATTTGTACAGCCTCATAAAATTTTGCTGTTTTGGGTTAAAAAATTACGATTTGGGGTCAAAGTGCGGAATTTTGAGAATTTCACCTAAAAAATGCTGAAAATTTGAAAATTTGAACATTTTATGAAGAAAAAATTATCAAAACATGAACAAAACTGTGAACATGGTGTTAGTGAATGAAATAAATACACAAATAACTACAAACAAGTTTTTATTGACATTTATTATGAAGATCTCCCACTTGAGTAATAGTAGCCAGGGAAGCCATCGTCTCAGAGTAGCTTCTGTCTGGGCAGCAATCGGTGAAAGGGTTAAGAGTAAACCCTAAACAGAATTTATTATTAATAATACTTTTCTGACAATTACTAAATTCATTTATTTTTATGAGAACCAATTTCCTAGATTGCTGAAAAATTGTGTTTTTGCTGACACTAAATGTTCTTATAAATTCAAATGTAATATGCAAAATAACTAAATGTTTACCTGTCAACAAAATCTTCTTGTGACAATTTAATGTTATGTCGTTTCGATGGAGGATTATCAAAGTGTCGTAGTAACCAATGAATTTCATCTCTAGTAACGGACAAACCTTGCCATACATACAAAGCCTAAAAAATAAACACGTTAGTTTTCTCGTTTGAATTGTTTTACATTGTCTTATCAGGGCCTTTTATAGCTGACTATGCGGTATGGGCTTTGTTCATTGTTGAAGGCCGACAGGTGACCTATAGTTGTTAATGTCTGTGTCATTTTGTCTTTTGTGGATAGTTGTCTCATTGGCAATCATACCACATCTTCTTTTTTATATACAAAATGTTTTTTTTTTTTTATCTTTTTTTATTGGATTCAGTGATATGCTATTTTCTCTTTTCCATGATAAATATACACAAACACTTATTCTGAATTTCACATATGGACACAAACGTTTGCAAAAAAGTTTTAAAAAATAAAAAAGATATGGTTTAATTGCCAATGAGAAAACTATCTACCAGAGAACAAATGATGTAAAAGTTCTTTATTTCTGATTCTGATTCAAGTTTTTATTTGAATCTGACAAACTGTAAATGTAATTTGTAAGGGTAAATCATTTTGGTAAAAGGGGGGAACTCAATTATTTCTCAATCGTTTTACATTATCAAGAACTCCAAATAAGACATTATATTTTTACCTTTGGTCCAAGAAGACCTGGTTGATCAGCATATATCTGTGTCAGTTCACGTAAAGCAGATCTTAGAAATTTTCTTCTCTCCTTGTGTATTCCTGGCCTATAACATAATTAAAATAATTTGTATAATGAAAATAAAGGTAAACAGGAGAACAGCAATAAAGGTACAGTTCTTTTGCTTATATTTTTTCATGCCTATTAAGATTATGTTTCATGAATTAAAATGTCACATTCCTTCTTTTCTATTTAAAGCAATTCTTAAAACATAGGTTCATTTTTATTAAGTGCTTAACTTTAGCATAAATTTTTAGTTAGAGATGTGTGTTGGTGAGAATAATTTATATTTTTCTTTTTTTGTTTGAGTGTTGCTGTATTTCTGTTTTTCAGAAAAATGTCAGATACCAGAATGTAAGTTCTTATATATTCTGCAACAAAGGAATAAAAAGTGAAATTGCTTATGCTCACTGATGATTCCCCTGTCCAAATACTTGGCGATAAATAGGAAATTGTTGAGTGATGGATCTGAAAACTGTAAAGCCGATTTATATAAACCCTAACTCAAAATTTCAGATATCCTTGTAATGTAGCTCCTGAGAAAGATGCAACAGAGGTAAACCAGTATATGCCCACTTTTTAAAAGCGGGGTATAATTATTTGATATTCCTACATGACACCTAGTCATCTAATACCAGAACTGTGTACTTACGATAGGTACTAATTTACTACTTACGATGTTTGTAATGCACTATGTTGGAATTCTCTCACATCATCTATTTTTTTCTTCATATTGTGTCTAAAAATTGTTAAAAATAATAAAAAATTATCAAAGCACATGATATAATCATATAATATTTCTATCGGAATTTCTTTTAATATACAAATTTGACAATATTCTGTGTAACATCTCTGGATTGTCGTACTAATAACTGTAGAAGTTTATCTTTCATCTTTCTGTGATTTGAGTTAAAGAGAAACAATAATAGTGATTTTTCTGTTATTTTGAAATTGTCAATGTTTTAATATTTAGTATTCAATTCAGTGGATTTATTTATTTTTGGTGGATTGAGGAAAACTATTCGTGGATAATTGATTTTGTTGTTTTTTCAAAGTCTGCACACAATCTAATAGAAAATTTGAACGATAATTTGTTGAACATTTAAATTTGTGGTTTACCTTTAACCACAAAAACTGGTACCCACAATTACTAATGAATCTACAGTATACACTAATTAAACCCATTAAATTCATACTTTAATTAGACAAAACTTCAGTAGAAGCAAGGAACAACCCTAGACAATGTTTAAGGGTTGATAAGCACATATATTTACACATGATTTGTTACTGTGAATGTAAAAAAATCAAAATCATTTCTCAGATTGTTTGGAAATTATTCCCAGGCGTGGATCCAGCCATTTTAAAAAGGGGGGTTCCCAACCCAGGATAAAGGGGGGGTTCCGGCTATATGTCCCCATTCAAATGCATTGATCGGCCAAAAAAAAGGGGGGTTCCACCCCTGGAACCTCTGGATCCGCCAATGATTCCTTTCTATCCAAATGTAAGATACACTGATTTAGACATACTTTGTTACTTACCCTTTAATTGTTTCAAAGAAAGATACAATGAATCCATGTATGTGTAACACCTCATCTCTACATAGTTGTACAATATACCCTGACTGTAATACTTGTTTCCAAAGATCCCAAGCCTTAGCTTCTTGTAAATACTGGTAACATAACATCAACCCAACTATAGAAAGGATTCAAATATTTTTATATTTTATGTTAAGGATGTACTTAGGTGAGGTTAGGTGAAAATTAATAAATTAAAAAGTTAAAATTGATACTATAAGCTGGTAGAGCATCCATTAAGGATAAATATAAGCTAAAAATATTGATAGGTCATGGACCTCCTTTTCGAGATATTTGAGATATAAAATATGGCGGGAAAAGGCTGACTCTGACTTTTACCTTATATTTGCATTGGTATTATTAGGTTTCAAAACAAAAGAAAGAAAATTAAGAATGTTCTAAAATTTTGGTAAATGACCTTTCATGAGCTATTAAGTCTTGTATGAAAAAATAAATGGGTGTTATGGGGCTAAATATTTTACATTGTATTGTATGGAATAACACCCCAAGGAGTCTGAACATTTGACACAAATTCCAAAACCTCACCTAAGTACATCCTTAAGGCTGTGAGCCCAATTCCATATTAAAGTTATCTTGTTAGAATTTATTTAACTGTATAAATATATATATATGTAAGTAGTTCTAATCATCCCAAAATTTGGCATAGGTCTATAGTGCCAGTTAGAGGATTTTTTTTTCCTGCAAAATATTTTTATTTTTTGTTTGTTCACAAACCAATTGCCTTGTATTATTGGCAAATATAATGAATATATTGTATCTCCATTTTCAGATTCACTAATTTTTACCTGTCTATTTTTAGGGACGACATCAAAAGATCAATGTACACGTAGGATAAAAAACTGAAATCAAATAGCTTGGGAGTGGAGGGGTGGGGGTGTTAAAAGTTTTGTATATCTAAAATCGATTTTTACATATATCCCTATTGGTAAATCATTTTTTTCCAAATTAATTTAAGAGGGGGGTGGGGGGTCAGTGAAAAAACTATGTGAATTAAGTTTTTTATCCTACATTGAACTTTTGATGTCGTCCCTTAATTGATCAACCTTCTGCAATTTACACAGCAAAACAGTATTTTACAATGCCAAGTATATTTACTGCTGTCAATTGGCTACTAGCAACAGAACAAATAATGTTAAAGTTTCTAATTTTTAGTGGCAAAATACTCATTATAAATTTGTATATGTTTTTAGTTGTTTTTTAGGTCATAAATTAGGCAGTTGGTTTTTCATTTGAATTGATTCACATTTTGTAAGGTCACTGAATTTTATAGCTGATTATAAATTATTTGTTTTGCTCAATGCTGAAGGTCATTCATTTAACTATAATTGCTTAAATATGTGTCATTTGGACACTGGTCCATACATGTAGTTGTCTCATTTGCAATCACAAAAAATCTCCTTACTATATAGTCTGCCAAAAAATGCATACCCCTAGATAACTCTACCACTCTTATTTAAACTGATTCCAGGAAGTTTAGATCAACAATTAATTAGAGAAATGATTATAATAACAACATGTGTAAACTTACAAATAATCCATTTTTCCATTACATCTTGGGACAGATATTCACATTGAACCTATAAAATAATTGTGCATACATTAATAATAATTCAATCATATTTTCTATAAATATCAATAAATCTGTCACTGTAAAGTAGTAAATATCAACTGTAATTTTCCAAAGTGTCAATCATTTATGATAAAAGAGATGTTAGTAGTCATATATAGTTCCACAGAACTTTCTCTTGTTGGGCTTTATACTGTATACTGGTTGCCGGTATTTTAGCATCCAGGTTTGTTCAAGGTTGAGGCATAACAAGGAACAGTTAACTTTGATATTTTCCTTAAGTTTAAAGAAAGAATATGGATTGTTTTCATATAATTGTGGTCATTTTTAGATGACTTACAAGTTTTGACCCTTTATCAACCTGTTGAAATTATTCACACTAGATTCAAAGCATACTTTCATTGCATTTGCTTTATAAAATTTTAAAGGTAATTACATACAGACAATTTTCAAGGAGCAAGAAAGATAATTGGTTCATTTTGTAGAAAATGAATATAACTGAAATAAGACAAACATCAAAATTTCCTAATATATAGTACTTTAAGAAAGATCCTCTTTTAAAGGGGCACTAGCTACGAGATATATATAAAAAATCTAAAATAGGATTTTGTTTTTCAATCATTAATGAAGGTGAAATAGTAAAATAATAATTCACTTTTAGCAACAAGTATGGTTCATTTTTGACACAATAAGCTAACAAACATTGAAGATTAATTATTCACTTGCAAGTGAATAATTCAACCTCATTGAATCCATATTTATATGGACTTCAATTTTACCCCTTAGCTTGAGATGGATAACGCATGAATCCTGCATGGGCAGTCTTTTAAAGGAAAAGAATGTCAATATTGAAAGTGAAACAAAGGTAAGCCATTTGATTGACTGTTTCGATCGACAAGAAATCATTCTTATATGAACATATATTTTTCATCTATATTATGAAATCAAATAGACAAA
Organism: Mytilus galloprovincialis; assembly: GCF_965363235.1. Lineage (NCBI taxonomy): Eukaryota > Metazoa > Mollusca > Bivalvia > Mytilida > Mytilidae > Mytilus > Mytilus galloprovincialis. The sequence goes on from NC_134844.1 coordinate 78,880,687, forward strand.
GAAAAATCCAATTGCACGATTTTGCTAAATCTATTTATATCTATATTTATGTTTATAAACCTTATATGGTCATCGGAGGTTTTACGAGGTCAACTCAATATTAATGAGATGGAGTCAAGACTTATACACACGATACGAAGCTACATATTATCAATCCCATGCTCTATAAATTGTTAATTATAGACTTTTAATAATTTGGATAAATGTTTTACATGGTTATAAATCAAATATGGGAATTTGAGTCAAATCGGTGAACATCAATTTGATAGCTAGTGCCCCTTTAAAAAGACCAAAATGTCAAAAAAGATACCTTCCAAAGGGATATCTTACTTTTTCTTTAGCTTTTCCACATACATTTTTATTTGTTAATGAACACACTACTATTAAATTCTTACCATATCTGTTATTGGACTGTTCATTATTTTAGCAGGTTCTGCTAGCAAACTTAACATCTGCGTAGATCTCATCAGCTCTGCTGTTAAATTCCTTTTGGGGTAGATTACATGTAGTGACATAATGGCTGGGATCAAAACCTGAAAGAATTCAATTGATTTTTATTAATAAATAATTTGATAAATTAATGACACTGTGAAACGATATATGAAAGTTTGCATATGTTTAGGCAATTTTAAAATTTTCAAATATATTTTCGGTTGCCAAATTAAGAAGTTCAGTTAACTTTTCTTCTAGAACATATGGATTGAAAGTAACATTTTCAATATCTTTACTATCACAATACATCTAAATCAAGCTTTCAAACTAATAATAATATTCTTAATTTTTTTCAGCAAATTGTGAGTCAGAACATGAATTTCCACTAACTTTTCCGCTAGAACACATGAATTGAAAGTAATAGCTTCCATATTTCTTACCAATTCTGAATTAAAACTTGTAAATTTGTTCTACTGTTCAAAATGTAATGTGTTATTTATTTACCCTTGAATGAGGTACAAATTCCTCTGACATTTTTTTCATTGGGTGATCATAATCCTGAACCATTTGTCCAAGTCTTGGAAAGGAAGTATCACTGAAATATAGATAAGTATTGTTATCATTTTTAGCTACTGATTTATTGTATTAAAGTAAAAATCATGGGAGTATTATATTGACAGTAACTCCAACAAACCAACTTCAAATTTATAGTACGATGCCACAAAATCATTAAATATTTGTTCATTAACTATAATTCATTGTACTATAAATACATGGGTAAAACATATTCCCATGATTGATCATAATATCAAATATACCGAAATAACCAGTTGTGTACTTATAAACAATGCAATGGTGGCATCACAAATACCCCACAAAGGAATTATCACATACTTGAAATACTCAGTCGGAACCTTTTATTTACCTTAAGAAATTAGTGGGATGTGAATGTGCTAATTTATTGTAGGAGTTCCTGTCAATAAAATACTTCCATGGTAAAAGTATGTACTTTCAAAGAATATCTATTCATAATAATTACTCTGTATTAATGACATGAGTTTTCCTATGAATTTAATCTTATCAGTGTCAACTATAGTTTCCTTTCTTTTTTCTCCTTTTTCAAATATTAAAAACAAAATTTCTGGGTTTTTTTTTTTTACCACTAAAAAATATCATGCATTGACATATATGTACTAACCCTGCACCATGAAGGAATTCGTGTGCTACATTAAACAGAGACAGTACTAATCTTCTGTCATCAACTTTTGACACCAGAACCATTATTGACACATAGGTTGTCATAAGGTCAAGGTATTGCTTGGTAAGGTCATAGTTCAAAGCCTGAAAAATTCAAACGAAAAATAGAAGTAACCCTAATGTTATGAAACATTATGAAATTTAAAAGTTGAAGAATCTTTTTTTTAAATTTATAGATAAATAAGTTACAATGTATGCATAGATCACTTTAAAATTAGGGGTTATGGGGCAACTCCTAAAACCTAAATATTTTTAGTGGCCTATTGCATAAATTAAAATGTTGAAGATAATTCCATGGAGAAAACTCTATTCAGAAGGTCCCTTTTAAGCTATCATAAACTGAAGAAAAATATTTAAATATATCAAGTGTAACTTTGTGAACACTCACAATGTCCAAATGAACTTGGCAAGCATCAATAGTGGTCAGTAAATCTGTAACATGGTCCTGAAAGTATAAAATTAAAAGTTATGTCAATATGTACAACATTTATGTAACAGAAATTCACAATTGGAGGAGTCATAAATGACAAGTCTGAGTTCTTTTAAACAGATTTTTAATGTGTGTATTGTTATGCGTTTACTTTATTACATTGGCTAGAGGTATAGGGGGAGGGTTGAGATCTCACAAACATGTTTAACCCCGCCGCATTTTTGCGCCTGTTCCAAGTCAGGAGCCTCTGGCCTTTGTTAGTCTTGTATTATTTTAATTTTAGTTTCTTGTGTACAATTTGGAAATTAGTATGGTGTTCATTATCACTGAACTAGTATATATTTGTTTAGGGGCCAGCTGAAGGACGCCTCCTGGTGCGGAATTTCTCGCTACATTGAAGACCTGTTGGTGACCTATTGCTGTTGTTTTTTTTCTATGGTCGGGTTGTTGTCTCTTTGGCACATTCCCCATTTCCATTCTCAATTTTATGTTCATAGTTGTTGTATTTCTTTCAAGATTTGTAGTTGTAAGCTAATATATATCATATGTATCATGTTAATTCACCCTAATATTAGTTGGGGTTGGAATTGAGTTGTTTTTTCTCAAAGCTTTGTTTGCAGTGTTTTTAAAGCTTTTGTTTGTTTTTGAGTATATGTAAAATTGAGAATGGAAATGGGGAATGTGTCAAAGAGACAACAACCCGACCAAATAAAAAACAACAGCAGAGGGTCACCAACAGGTCTTCAATGTAGCGAGAAATTCCCGCACCCGGAGGCGTCCTTCAGCTGGCCCCTAAACAAATATATACTAGTCCAGTGATAATGAACGCCATACTAATTTCCAAATTGTACACAAGAAACTAAAATGTATATTTTTTTCAATTGACGTAATTAAATGTAAACATGGATATGTATATATGGATATAAATTATATATTTTAAGGTATGGCCTTTGTTTTTTCATCTACCTATAAATGATGATGTGAATTTCTGTTGAACATCCAGTGGCAAAGATTGCATGCATTTATCCCGATAAGAACCTCTTAATGAGATATGAATATGACTTGGCTTAAAATACTAGACCGACACATTGAACCTCTAGTTCAAAATAATAATTGGTAGGAAGACATGTTAATCCTAAATGTTGAATTTGTAGCATATATGTTTTTTTATCCTCCAACCAAAAATATTTCCTACCCTTTTGTGTCTTTTCACATTTTCCTTTATTAACAGAACTTAGACCTACCTTCAAGTCCATGATATCAACAAATGTATAGTAATACAGTGACAAAGATTTGACCACATCTGCTTTGATGTTTTGTATCGGCGATAACTGAAAAAGAAATTAAAAATATATATGCTTTCCTTCTAGATCATACATTGTAAATTTAGATACTAACAGTAAACAGGACAGTTATTGCATTTATTAGAACTCAATGTTTAGTTCAGTTTGCAACTTTTAAGGTGGTTCCCAACACTTTCACTAAAATTAATTTGGCTCGTTTAATTTTCATAAAATTTTGTAAAAGTATTTACTTTTACCCTTTAACAAAAATGTAAAAATTTCAAAAATTTTGAACCAACCGTTTTGTCAGAAAAATTACACTGGTTATATAGCAGTTTGACAAACACCAATTTTGATCATTGAGAAGCAGGGATGATTCCAGGTGTTTTCAAATGGGTCCCTTGAACATCAAATTGGGAATATTTTATCCCAATTGGGAATTTTTATGCATACAATCTAAAACGAAATTATATCATTTTCCTGACCTGTAAAAACGGAAAATGTATATTAAGTTTCACCTGTACACTGATTGAAGAAGTTATTGGATTCAGACCAGGGAAGTTGTAATACATGAATACCATGAATACCATTGCACATAATGCACTATCATCTTAACTTTGGTAAACAAGGCATATATACCAGCTAACATAAACCTATGGCACTTAAGCAGTTTAGCTATTTATTCAAATTTCAAATTATCTCAAATTATCTCATAGTATATAAGATATCTTATATAAAATATATTTTTATAAGATATCTCATTTAATACATTTGTAATATATGAGATATCTTATATAATTTATTTTTTTAAAGCTATCTTATATTATATGAGGTTCATGTATCTTATATATTTAATAAGATATATTATGAAATTTAACTGTCGAGTGGATACATATCGTATTACACGAGATTTGGTGGTGGAATTTGTTTCTCTAATGATTTTCTAACATTATGCAGGCAAACTTATTCCTTCTTTTCGAATGATCTGCAAAAAGATGTGTTCTTTCTATGTGACGTCATCAGGCATGGTCACCTTTTTTCATGCCGTCACAATAGGAAATTCAGAGGAAAGCAAGAACATTTGACGTCATAATCGGATTTTAACCAATGAAGTACTGAGATCAAACGAACCACACATTGATTAAATGTTTTTTATACAATGGGTACAGAAAGGGATAAATTGATGAAGAATTAGAGAAATAAGATATCTTAAATAATCTTTTTTATAAGATATCTTATAAATATACTTTATATATAAGATATCTTATATATAGTATATAAGATATATCTTATATATATAGTTTATAAGATATATCATATTGTTTATAAGATATCTTATACAATTTATAAGATATCTGATAAAGAAAACTATATGAGATTTATAAACTATAAAAGATATCTCATAAATTTTATAACATCATGAACATATCTCATGAACTATGTAAGATATCTTATAAACTTTATAAGATATCTTACAAACTATTATATAAGATATCTTATAAAGTTTATGAGATATCTTGAAATTAGATTAAATAACAAAACAGCTTGCCATATTAACCACTGAAAAAAATCATTCATTCAGTATTTTTTCAACAGATCATCTTTTTAAACTTACATTGATTCAAATGGATTTCAAATTGAACTGGCCAATTGTCGAATTCAGAAAAGCAATTACAAAAGGTGATATACTTAATTGATAAGATATTTACAGCAATTGCACCAGGCACCAGTGAACTTTAAAATTATTTTGATCATTTTTATATCTTTTGAAACAGTTTCATAATGATGACATCGTATTTCAGGGGAGGGGGGACCTCATTTCATGAATGGTCCATCATCAACATTATTTTCAACAAGAGTGCACACACTGAAATGTCTCGCCTTCTTTGCTAATCATTGATATTATGTTGATAGTCCTAAGTATAAAGCTTTATTACAACTGTCACATAAACTTAACATTAACCAAGATAGCTAAACACAGACCAATGAACCATGAAAATGAGGTCAAGGTCAGATGAACCATGCCAGGCAGACATGTACAGCTTACAATGCTTCCATACAACAAATATAGTTGACCTATTACTTATAGTTTAAGAAAAATAGACCAAAACACAAAAACTTAACACTGTGCAATGAACCGTGAAATTGAGGTCATGGTCAATTAAAACCTGCGGGACTAACATATAGATCATAAAACATTTCCATACACCAAATATAGTTGACCTTTGACAACTAATATTAGATTAAAAGACCAAAACTCAAAAACTTAACTTTGACCACTGAACCATGAAAATGAGGTCAAGGTCAGATGACATCTGCCCGCTAGATATGTACACCTTACAATCATTCCGTACAACAAATATAGTAGACCTATTGCATAAAGTATGAAAAAAAACAGACCAAAACACAAACACTAACTATAACCACTGAACCATGAAAATGAGGTCAAGGTCAGATGACACCTGCCAGTTGGACATGTACAAAATGTACACCTTACAGTCCTTCCATACACCGAATATACTAGCCCTATGCTTATAGTATCTGAGATATGGACTTGACCACCAAAACTTAACCTTGTTCACTGATCCATGAAATGAGGTCGAGGTCAAGTGAAAACTGTCTGACGGGCATGAGGACCTTGCAAGGTACGCACACACCAAATATAGTTATCCTATTACTTATAATAAGAGAGAATTCAACATTACAAAAAATCTGAACTTTTTTTTTAAGTGGTCACTAAACCATGAAAATGAGGTCAAGGACATTGGACATGTGACTGACGGAAACTTCGTAACATGAGGCATCTATATACAAAGTATGAAGCATCCAGGTCTTCCACCTTCTAAAATATAAAGCTTTTAAGAAGTTAGCTAACGCCGCCGCCGGATCACTATCCCTATGTCGAGCTTTCTGCAACAAAAGTTGCAGGCTCGACAAAAACACTCAAACTGTTGTATTTTGAGGAAATAGAGCAAAATATAAGGCCAGGATTTTTTTATTTGTTGGTATACGGATCCGCCGACCCGATTTTGCCGATTTCCAGAATAAAAATAAAATTGACTTTTCATGCTTTTTTATTCCCGCCGACCCTAAGAAATGCATTATCCCTGAAAATAATTAAAATAACTTTTTTTTATGAAATGAAATGCATTAATCACTAACAAAATTGATAACACTTGCTGTTGTGAAAAAATAAAACTTCCAGTTTACGTTTTTAAATATAGACAAATCAATTATCATAATAACTGACCTTGAAATGTCGTTTGCACAAATAATTTTGCGGAACGAAACTTGTGTTTAAAACCAATTACACAATAAGTTTGTTTCCCTTATTTGTCATCAGTCCGTAAAATGCACCATCTCATAGAAATAGACTTGTCCAAATGTGGATAGGTTGAAGGCATCAAGTTGAAGTATTGAATATTAACAAATCATTTGGAATTTTCTTGTTTCATAGTTAATAAAAAAATTATCGTCCATTTGGATAAAAAACGGGAATGCGAGACAACAGATTGACCCGATAATCTCGTTTTTCCAATGGACGAGTCTATTAGGTTTTTGACACGTGTGTTGAAACTTATTTTCGTACGACGTTTTTACATTTTTTTTCTTTATCAGTTTTCGTGCTTGAAGATCATTATTCACCAAGTTTTCTGGAATTGATTAAGAGCTACGCGAATCTATTTTTCTTGTTTCTGAAATGACGATTTAATTTCATCTTTGTCCGTACACCCTCCTTTTTTTTACTGTAAATAATTAGACAATGTCATGCGATGTTTATAACAGCTGAGCAATAATATTTCATTGAACTAAAATTTAAGAAATGATGATAAAATGGCATAACAAACATATTGTTAGAAAGGTGAAATATATATTGATTTTGCATATTTTTCTGTCTTCAAAGATGTTTTTTTTCTTTTTTTTTCCCGACCGACTGACCCGACTTTTTCATGGGGAAAATCCGTAAACCAACAAATTAAAAAACCGTGGCCTAAAGTAATTTCTTTTACAAAACAAGTTTTAATCAACAACCGGCTCTGCTGGGCGATCTGCTTTTATAAGATTGGCGCTCCTTAAAATTTATTTATCAATGTTATATCAAAATTTGAATTTGTTCTTTGCCGAGGTCTGCTTTGACACCAATTTTGACAAAAAGCATGTTTTTGATCAACCTGCTGAGGGATCTACTTTTGCGAATTCAAATACTCCCATAAAGTTTTATTCAATTGAATCCGGCTGCTAAAATTGTTTACCTCACGTTGATATAATTAAATCGTTAATAAAATGCGATCGAAGTCAGTATTCTTATCCGGATTTTACTACGTTTTGACGACAAACTATGAAAAATTATAGTTGCCGTAATCAGTGACTGAAACTTTTCCAGAAATACCGATTTTTATTTTATTTTCCTGAATTGGGAATTTATATTCACAAACATTTTTTGGGGGCCGCTAGCAGATTTAAGGGCCGCTTAGCGGCCCTAAACTATATAGTGGAATAATCCCTGAGAAGCTTAATATTCCCTTTACAACACAATGTAATTACAAGAGTGCACACACTGAAATGTCTCGCCTTCTATACTAATCATTGATATTATGTTGATAGTCCAAAGTATAAAGCTAAGCTTTAGTACAACTGTCACATAAACTTAACATTAACCAAGATAACTAAATAAAGACCAATGAACCTTGAAAATTAGGTCAAGGTTAGATAAACCATGCCAGGCAGACATGTACAGCTAACAATGCTTCTATTAAACATATGTAGTTGACCCATTACTTAAAGTTCAAGAAAAATAGACCAAAACACAAAAACTTAACACTGTGCAATGAACCGTGAAAATGAGGTCACAGTCAAATAAAACCTGCGCGACTGACATAAAGATCATAAAATATTTCCATACACCAAATATAGTTGACCTATGGCATATAGTATTAGATAAAAAGACCAAAACTCAAAAACTTAACTTTGACCACTGAACCATGAATACGAGGTCAAGGTCACATGACATCTGCCCGCTAGACATGTACACCTTACAATCATTCCAAACAACAAATATAGTAGACCTATTGCATATAGTATGAGAAAAACAGACCAAAACACAAAAATTTAACTAAAACCACTGAACCATGAAAATGAGGTCAAGGTCAGATGACACCTGCCAGTTGGACATGTACACCTTACAGTCCTTCCATACACTGAATATACTAGCCCTATTGCTTATAGTATCTGAGATATGGACTTGACCACCAAAACTTAACCTTGTTCACTGATCCATGAAATCAGGTCGAGGTCAAGTGAAAACTGTCTGACAGACATGAGAACCTTGCAAGGTACGCACATATCAAATATAGTTATCCTATTACTTATAATAAGAGAGAATTCAACATTACAAAAAATTTGAACTTTTTTTTCAAGTGGTCACTGAACCATGAAAATGAGGTCAAGGACATTGGACATGTGACTGACGGAAACTTCGTAACATGAAGCATCTATATACAAAGTATGAAGCATCCAGGTCTTCCACCTTCTAAAATATAAAGCTTTTAAGAAGTGAGCTAACACCGCCGCCGTAGCCGCCGCCGCCGCCGGATCACTATCCCTATGTCGAGCTTTCTGCTTTTTGTTGCAGGCTCAACAAAAACGTTAAGCTGACTTTACAGTTACCTCCCTGTAGTGTTAGGTACCACCTTAATACACTTTTTCATGAAATTGCAATTATATTAATTTTGCTTATGTCCATTGATCAACAATGGCTTTTATAAATGTGCACAATTATTTCTATTTTTAAGGTATACTGTATTCGTTCATACTTTTTAGAAACCAACTACTGATGATTTCTTGGGTATAGGGGAAACATGAATTTAAATGTTCTAAAGGCTGAGCTTTGCTTGTGGTTTAAGCCATACAGTCACCTATAGTCATACAGTCACCTATAGTTGTTAATTTCTGTCTCATTTGCTGATGATTTGGACTCTTGTGAAAAGTTGTCTAAATTGGCCATCATACCACATATATGTTGTCAATCTAAATTGTTCTGTCAAAAATTAACCTGTCTAAAGAATATTTCTGGACATTCAACATTTGTTCAAGCATTCAACATTTTAATAATATACTTGAGTGAGTACTATATGGTTGCAGCAAAAGTTAAAAGATAAAGTTTATCATGTTTATATCTGTCTGTCAGTGAATGCACATTTTTTTAGACATTCCCTTGGACAAATTCATGCATATAATGTAAGAAACAGTTATGAGTCAGTCTCTTCAAGAATCAAGCAAATAACAATTAAGGTTGATCTTTGGTATATAGTTCAGCAGATACAATTTTCTTTTACTTTGCCAGAATGTAGCTTTGCCCAAGGTCCTTTTATAAATATGATAAAAAGCATTGGTCACCATGCGTATAGTGTTTCAAGCCATAAGTGGTGCAGAATTGCCCACATATGCATAGAATGTTTATGATAAAACACTTTTTGTGAGAAAAAAAGAAATGTATAAGATAGAATTTTGAAATAAGATATGAAGATATGAGAACATATGTTTTAAATTATGCTTTGAGAATGAGAGAAAAAGAATTGATAATAGTGTCACCAACCTTGCTATCTTGCTACAAGTAAAAATTTGAAATTTCTCCAACATTCCTTACTAAAATTAAATTTACTATTTGAGTTACCTACCCTTGAATGACTATTAAAAAGTTGAGAATTTGTACAAGCACAAATATTTGGCATGTGTATTTGATAAATCAGTCTTAATAATGCAAAAATCATTTCTGTCTCCATAATATTCCAATGAACACGCACTGTCTAAAACTATTAATAGCAACCTGTCTCAAATTTTGCAAATTTAAGCAAATAATTAGACCTATCGAGAACTACTGTTTTACAATCCAAGAAGGTGGTATGTTCAGTTCATCGACCTTACATAATTTAAATATCAATAGGGTCATACATGTAATTCTTCCTAATAAGAACACTAAACATGTATGTGAATTGATCTGTAATTTTTTTACTTGAAACTAATATTAACCAAGACAGAAGATTGTTGAGGTATAAATTGCTCTTTTAGTTCTTACCATCATGCTTGCTTACCTCACATATCAAATGTTTGCAAAATAATAATAAAATTCAGCTTCACAAATATTGTCACTTTCACACAGCCATTTGGAAATAGCAAACCATACCTCAACTATAGCTTTTTCTACTTTATACATGTGCATGACACTTACCGTTGATGATTTGGAATCAATGTTTGGAAATTTCTTTGCCAGGTGTTTAAACACTGCCTCCAAAGATTTTTCTGATAGGAATGATGGTTTATTTTCTGGATTACCAAGCATCTATAAAAACAAAAACAGACATAACTATTAACATTACACTTAAATTTTTCAAAGGTTTAACACTATTGAAAATTACACTTATAAGGGTTAACACTATAAAGATCTACACTTTTAACGTTTGCACTTAAAAGGGAGGTAACTATTAACATCTGCACTGAAAAGGGAGACAACTGTTAGCAGCTGCACTCCAAAGGGAGATTAATATTAGCATCTACTCAAAAGGAAGATAAATGTACATATCTCAACTTTATAAAAAGAGATATCTATTAATATATTACATGTATTACTACCTGCACTCATAAGGGCCCATGATAAGGGGGATACTATCAATATCTGCACTCCAAAGGGAGATAACTATCAACTACTGTGTGCGAGTTATTAGTAATTATTGTTTGCTTAAAGAATCATGATACAGTGGCAAATATTTCACCCATGTTCAAGATTAAACATTTGTGTATTCATGTGAGCTAATTAGGTTTGCCTTTTGTATCAAAAGTTATGGTTCCAAATGGTGGATATTTACACCAAAATATATACTTATGTATAGTTCCTAAAATGTTTACTTCTGATAATTTATATTTGATGTTGGGTATTAAACAACTTATAGCTTGTTGTTCGGTGTGAGCCAAGGCTCTGTGTTGAAGGCCGTACTTTAACCTATAATGGTTTACTTTTTAAATTGTTATTTGTATGGAGAGTTGTCTCATTGGCACTCACACCACATCTTCCTATATCTATTTTAATAACATAAATTCAACCATTACTTAAAATAACTATTCCTATTCAAAACAAAACAATATATTACTAAATATTACATAAAGTCTTTATTTTCTTTAACTACTTCTTTAGAGTTTGGCTTTATTCCAATTCAGGGCTATCAGGGTAACACAGGACCTCTGAGGCAAAATATAACTTTCCAGGGAAATGGAGTCAAATGCATAAACTTCACAAAGTCACTCAAGCATGAAATATAGGCCAAAATCAGGGAGATTTTGCTGAACAGTCGGAATTGTTATAGTACAAGTTTTACCATAAATCAATGATACATCTATATATATTTTAAGAAATGGTCCTCTTTACATGCACCCCCTTTTATTCAAATCCAAAAATAAGATAACAACTGATTGAATAGAAAGTATGATGCATATACAATATGTATAATTGTATCAGAGATACATTCATATGCAAACTAATGAAAAAAATAAAATAGAATGTTTTCAACTAATGCTTTTATAAAGTTAAAATTGTAAACAAAAAATGACATCTACATATAGACAATTGTATATGAAAACATATATACATGTAAAGCCCTATCTCCACACTACCAACATTTTTGTAATAAAATGACAACACTGTATGTATGTATTGTCAATTTGACTTCTATATATTTACAGAAAAAATGTTCATAAACAATGAAAACAAAAATATGATTCAAAAGATCTTTCCCTTCATTCCAGTGTCATGCTTTAAATCTTTAAATTCTGCAAGGGACTCTCTATGTTCATGATGTTGATCCCCTTTCACCTAAACTTATTTAGTGCATCATAGTATACCCTTTGAAATTACGGCAAGTGCATAGTACATACACAATGAATGTGTGCATAGTACATACACAATGACAATGTGAATATAAATTTTTTATGTGCTAAGTAAAATAAGTACCAGTAAACAAATAAAAATATAGAAAAATCACAATTCAATAAAAAAATATTCTTTAACCAAGTTAACCATGATAACTATAAAATTTAGTAAATATTAATTTCCGATAAAAAAAACAATACTTCTACTGCAAAACTGTTCAAAAAATAAGATACTAAACAAAATTAATTAGGATTAACTTTAACACATTGCATTAACCATAATCCCACCAGAACTTGCACTGTCTAAGTCTAGTATCTGGTAGTTGATGTACCTTAGTTATATACCTGTATATAAAATGCTGTTTTACTATTTTGGAAGTTCTATCGGGGTGTCTACAGATCATTGAAACAGCCAGGTTAGGAAAATACCCTTTAGACCAAATATAAATTGACAGGCTAACATGGCTAAGGCAAGTGAAAATTGACACTCTCTTAGTATAAAGGATTAATGACAGGAAGGATCTTGATTCAACAAATTAAAAAAACAAACAAGGATAAACCACTTGTGAGCACCCCCCCACCTCCAAAAAAAAAAAAAACAAAAAAAACAAAAGTGGTAAATAAATATCTAAGTATGTACTATACCGTTTGGTTTTCCCATTTGAATGGTTTAACACTAGTAATTTTGGGGCCCTTTATACATTGTTATAGCTTATTGTTTGGTGTGAGCCTAGGCTCAGTGTTGAAGGCAGTACATTGACCTATAATGGTTTACTGTTATAAATTGTTATTTGGATGGAGCTTTGTCTCACTGGCACTCACATTTATGTCTAGAAGTATTATATGACCAATTAACTTTTTTTCTCTTGTTTCTTGAACCACAAAGGGTGCGCACTATACACAAATGCGCACTATACATACCAAAAGACGGTATAAACCAAAAAAAGGTATTTACAGTGGGAGCAAACAATCATTCAAATAATTCTTTTATATATCGTCCTTGTTTGTATAGGCATATATTTTTTTATCTTGGTAAAGGTCTTTTAATTGTCTTTCAAGTTATGTAGGGACTAAAAACACAAAAAAAAGTATAAAAAGAAAAACAATGACAGACAAAATTCACTTAATCTAATGCTACAAACAGATTTAAAAAAAAGTAAAACAAACAGACATGCTGACAACAACGCCATCTACTTACAGACATCTGTTGGGTCATGAGATAAAAAAACAAACTGTTAGTATATCTGCAAACCATTTGTACATGTTGTACAATGTTGTATGCAGGACTTGATTCAGGGACAACATCAAAAGTTCATTATGTAGGACAAAAAACTTAATTTACATAGTTTTTTCACTGACACCCCCTTCTTCTCCGTCAAAACAATTAGTATGCAGGACTTGATTAATTGATTAAGGGATGACATCAAAAGTTCAATGTAGGATAAAAAAATTAATTCAATAGTTTTTTCACTGAAACCTACTTGCACTATCATTTTCTATGTTTAGTGGACCCTGAAATTGGGATAAAACTATAATTTGGCATTTAATTTAGAAAGATAATATCATAGGGAACATGTCTACTAAGTTTCAAGTTGATTGGACTTCAACTTCATCAAAAACTACCTTGACCAAAAACTTTAACCTGAAATTTGCACTATCATTTTCTATGTTCAGTGAACCGTGAAATTGGGGACAAAACTCTAATTTTGCATTGAAATTAGAAAGATCATATCATAGGGCACATGTGTACTTAGTTTCAAGTTGATTGGACTTCAACTTCATCAAAAACTACCTTGACTAAACTCTTTAACCTGAAGGGACAGATGGAATGACAGACGGACGGAAGGACAGACAAACGGTAAAATGGACGGATAGACAAATAGACAGACTGATGGAAGGACGGACAGATGGATGCACAGACCAGAAAACATAATGACCCTCTACTATCATAGGTGGGGCATAAAAATATCCCCCCTTCCCCCACCCAAACCAACTATTTGATTTAAGTTTTTTATCCTACATTGATATTTTGATGTCATCCCTAACAGGCAGAAGAGGGAAGGAACATCTGGGTTAGTCTCTCTTTGCATAGTTAGTTCATACAAGGTGATTGGATCAAACACTTTTTTCTTCTAATTATACATACTGAAGATTCATTGAAAATAATTTATTAGACCAGGAAGATAAACAAACATACAATGAAATTTACTTTTTTTTTAAATCAGAGAGAAATGATTTAAGTTGATCAGGTTAAAGTTTCCACCATTTTCTACATTTGAAAATGCCTGTACCAAGTCAGGAATATGACAGTTCTTGTCCATTCGTTTTTGTTGCGTTTTGTTATTTGATTTTGCCATGTGATTATGGACTTTCTGAATTGATTTTCCTCTGAGTTCAGTATTTTTGTGATTTTACTTTTCCTACATTTTCAGTGTTTTCCCTTGACATCCTAAACGGGGAAATTTGAAATACCAAATCTTGTTTCTAAAAATTATAGCATTACATCCTTAACATAATCTGTAAGAAAACCAATTCAAATAGCATCACATTCAAGAAATATAGCATCACATTACGATGATGTTAAAAAGCCCTAGGGGGGAACACTGATTGCATAATCCAAACTTAAAAAAAAGATGCACTAGACAGCTCATGCCGCCAACCCGTTTTCCATAAATTGTGCTCAATACCAACTGCAATATATCTGTGAAATCCTTATATGTCAGATGTAGTTTATAAATATATGAATGAATGCTAATTATTTCCACTGTGCAATTTTCTTGAAAGTTCTGGTTAGATTATAAAAATTGACAACAAAACACATTTTTTAAACCAGCCAGTCCCAACCATGTTCAACATTAACATGATAAGGGGATTTCCCAATCATTCAAAATTTAAGTATAAAATTGAATGCACTGTTTTCACAACTGAATAAAATAAGGGAAGAAACCATACAGAAGAAGCTGGCACTTAATACAAATGGGTGAAAGCTCAGCCTTGCCTTTCAAAACACCATGCATTCGTAAAAACAAATTTTTCAACACAAACAACTATTGCTTACATCTTTATATTTACTGAATGCCTAGAACCAAAACAAAAGGTCAAATAAGTTTAATCAAAGGAACTACATGTAAATTCAGCATGCAAGCAACCATGATTTGAAAAGCTCTTTTTCAATAGCTGAAAATTATAAACAAAAGTAAGCATTGAAAAATATCATAAAAATCCTCAACCTTTTATTATCAACCAACATATTTGATGAAGAATTTAGAAAAATCTTCTGAATTTGATAAACTCATTTTCATCTTTTGTTAGTCTAGTTTTGATTGAGAGCAGCTTTGTCGTGTAAATATTTCTTTCTCTTTAATCATGTTAATACACATTCATTTTCTGCATTTTTAAAGATGTAGGTTGTTTTACAATTCTGACAATGATTCATTTTCATTCTGTTTTTGGCAAGCATGGCAAGGTTTTTATTTTCAGTTCTTACAATACCAAAATACTCATTTTCAAAATCATCCTCACCATTATTTGTATTTTAATCTTAAGCAATAATTTTTTATACATATATTCATTCATTTTTAATAATCTAAAAGCAGTTAGTAATTAATACTTCCTAAATATGTGTTTTACTAACTAACAAGTGCCTACATGGCATACGGTAAAGTGAAACATGATACATTGTAAAACACTTGTTTTCTTAAGCATATTAATAAGTGTAATACACTTTTTCTTTATTTACATGTATTTATATGATGTCAGTTATCATTTATTAACTGCCTATTAATATTATTTACTTCTCTAGATCTACATTTTATAATTTACATGTGTATGAAGTCATCAATAACTGTATGCAGGTATGATGGGGAAAAAATGTTTATTTGATTTTAAAAATTATGAATATTTAATATAATAATATGGGTAAGTCATGTATTTTTTATGACATTAGCCATGTGTTAGCTATGTATATATATATTTCACTGTGCGAGAAAATTTACAAGAAATTCAAAAGTTGTCTACAGGTCTCATGTTCATTGTCTAGTTAACATGATTTAAGGTTATTTATATCTAGTACCATAGAAATACACCAATGAAAGAAAAAGTGCAACAAATTTCTTGTAAATTTGAAGTTCATACTTTTAAGCTGAGAAAATTCATTTAAAGTTTTGCTTGTTTGTTTCTCTTAGACTTAGTCTTAGTTGTACTGAAAAATTATCTGCTTATTATGGCAAATTCGTCAGTGGTCTCATTTGGGCTGTGTGACATGGGATTGCTGTTAATAGACCACTTTCCAGTTTGTACGTCACGAAAAAAACTCATCAATTGTGCACATATTTAAGACGTCATTTACCAAATAGAGGGGATCGCTTGTATCCCTGCACTACTAACGTTCATCCAGCTTCTTAGTGATCGTCATTGTGCAGGATAAACAAGAAATAATGGTTGTTCTATAGGTACAAAATGTACTTAATTACAATTCCCTAATGACAGCAGTGCTGATTGTCAAAATTTTTATGAGAATTCAATTTGCTGAATGAATAATTTGTACAATATGGCATTATAGTTTTCCAACCACTAACTTAACATTGGAACAGAAGTGAAACCAAAACCAAAGTTTTTGACATAATGCATCGAACTCAAAAGTTGTCTCTTATACCGCAGTCCCACTAGGCCATGATCGCACTACGATCTGTGAAAAAAAATGCAAATTTTGATGATCGCAGTACAAACTGGTAGATCGCAGTAAGGTTGTATCACTGTTGTGGTGAGGTCTTCAAGATCGTGATGAGTGTGGCCAACTTTGAACATGTTCAAAACAATTGTGGGGCAGTCGTGGCAAAATCAGGTCGTAGTAGAAGCGTAGTGAGAGCGCACTTAGGTTGTAGGTCGTAGTAAGATGCCAGTTGCTGTACAATCGTAGCAAGAGCGTAGCATAAGCGTGATTCTATCCTGAGAGACTGCACTACGATCTCACAGCAACGTTATTACGACCTCACTACGACCATCACGTTCTCACCACAACCCAACTATGCTTCCGCTACGACTATACCACGTTTACACCACACTGTTCAAGATTCTAGCATGCCCTTGCCGTCCCCATCACACTCTTCTTACGACCTGACTACGTTCATACTATGACCATCATTCTCATTGTCATTTTCACATGAAATACATTATATATATATACAGGTTTTGTTTGTCTGTATGAAGTTCTTGTCCATTTTCTCTAACGGCTCAACCATGCTTCTCGTTTATATAGATTAGACCGTTGGTTTTCCCGTTTGAATGGTTTTACACTAGTAATTTTTGGAGCCCTTTATAGCTTGCTGTTCGGTGTGAGCTAATGCTCCGTGTTGAAAACTGTACCTTGGCATATAATGGTTCTCTATTTTTTACAATCCAAGATGGAGGAAGACACCCATACCACCTTAAGTAAGATCATAGTATGAATGTAGTGTAATCGTGGTAAGAACATACTATAATCGCAGCAAAAGCGTGGTAAGATCGTGTTGCAATCAGATAACTGGTGGTATAGTCGTAGTGAGAACGTGATGAGCGTAGAAAGATCTTGATAAGCCTAAAGAGGTCGCAGAATAAGCGCGGTGAGAACGTGGTTTAATCGTAGTGGGATCGTTTTAGAAGCGTAATAAGGATGTGGTAGCATCGTGAAAGCAACGAAAATTTACATTTTCATGCCGCGACCTCACCACGATCTGAATTTATTTTAGATCGCAGTGAAGGTAATGCGATCGTGGTCTAGTCAGACTGGGGCTTTAGTAGGCGTGACTTG
Organism: Mytilus galloprovincialis; assembly: GCF_965363235.1. Classification (NCBI taxonomy): domain Eukaryota; kingdom Metazoa; phylum Mollusca; class Bivalvia; order Mytilida; family Mytilidae; genus Mytilus; species Mytilus galloprovincialis. The sequence continues at coordinate 78,898,796 of NC_134844.1, forward strand.
TAAACATCAAATTTTTGTGTATAAAAAAGGAAAATAAATCAGGCCAGTTACCTGTAATTACAATAAATATCATTAATTAACCAGGATACAAGAATCTGACAAAACAGTAAGTGTGGTCCTGGATCTGACCCCATTATTTATAATTCGGTATGATAATAACAACATTTATAATTTACATGGCAGTAAAGGGCGGGCAGTAAACTCCAAATCCAAGGTTAAAAATACATCAAACACACTGGGTCGTCAGCTATTTTACACACTGACTAAATTTAAAATCTTGTTTCTTCTTTACCAAATTGACAATTTTAGAAAAAGGATCTATGTAGACTATATGGCATTTTTGACTGTCAAAAACAAACCTTTTTGATATTGTAAATGCGCGTTAGCATTCCACGACCTCGGTCGTTCATGATAGTTAGTTTTTCTGCCAGCTTCTGCTGGCTTGGCATCATTCCTCGAGACATCTTTGCTGTGTTTTATGGGAGTAATTTCGCTAATAAGAGATGTTTAGATATTCTTCAACCATTGTATACTTCCTTAAAAGACACTTCCGGTTATAACAAACAAGAGGCTCATGTGGTTAGTGGGATTATCTCCCCTGGTAAAAAAACTAGCACTTTAAAAAAAATAGGATTTCTGACGGGCGATAATTCAGATTATAAATTATTTAAAAATTAGTTAACAAATTCCTGTCAATGTTCATTATTTATAGTATATTACCCGATAACAGCATCTTTTCAATTTGAAAATGCCAGTAGGCTATATGGACCAAACAAACTTGGCCGACTTGATGGTAAAATATGCGGAGTGGCTATTCGTCCGGGTAGCCGGACGAATAGTTAAAAATCTCTATTCGTCCGGCCATCCGTCTGCGGATGCGCAAATATTCAATATCAATAAGAGTGTCATGTGACGTGGAAAGTGTCGCGGATGAGGTGTCGGATAACACATGTGGTGTCGGATAACACACGCGCGTATGCAATGGATGTATTGAGAATTGGAGATCGCGATTCATATTTAAAGATGTCATAGAGAAAACCAGAGAGAATATGATTGCTTTAAACAATTGTCTATAGGAGTGATTCCAGAACAATAGCGTATACATGTTAACTGTGAGGAATAAGCCTTAAATTAAAGTGAAATTGATGATTTACCCCCATTTACCTTATGGGGGCAAAACGCATTCGGAAAAAGTATTATATCAAACTTGCCTGGATGCATTATTTTTTAGTTATACTACAACGCAGATCTATGAACATACTTATATGCCTGGACTGGGAATAAGACACCAGGGTTTGGGTATCCCCCCTTTTTCTGTTGTATCTAATATACATTTTTTTTTCTAAAAAAAAACTTATCGAAAACACAATCCTACTTTTGGGTACAGGTTACACGTGCCTGCCCTTTTCAAATTTCATATGAATTAAAAATCGCTGAACAATTTAAATGAAGAATCGTGCATAATCATATGAGGACCTTACTTTAACCAAACTTCACAGAAACTATAAATTCAGGATCTTTTGAAATCATAGATGAAGCCAATAATGATTGGCCCGACTATTTACGTAACAGAAAATTCATAGGCAGAACAACAAAAGAGAGAATCATTTTTGCCCCCCTCAATACCAAAGTTCCTTTAGAATATTAGAATAAAAAATCTGAATCAAATGCACATGTATAATTTTTTTTTTTTTTTTTTATATTAGAATGAGGTTTTTTTTTCATAAAACGAGGTTAGACAATATATTTTAAAACAACCTGTGCTTCATCAAAAACCTTCAAAACACGATGTTATATCTTCATCATTATATATTTGGCCGGACAAATAGCGAAAAACCGTAAAAATGCTATTTGTCCGGCTTGCCGGATGAATAGACATTTTCAACTATTTGTCCGGCTAGCCGAACGAATAGCCACTGCCTAAAATATGCATTCAACTATTTTTCCAGGACTTTCGACGACGCTCTCCTCTGAGTAACGATTTGTTGCCTTGGGATTGCTTTGTTTCAAAATGGGCATTTTTGTTTTAATTTGTGCACATAGTTGATCATAGTTGATCATAGTTACTATTCTGAAATCAGTTATGTTATCAGTGAATAAATTTTTCATTAATAAAACATAGCCCAGGAAGATCTTGACTAAAGGCTGAGTCAAAGATCCAACTCACTTAATGCGTCTAGTGTCTTCAATTATTGAGGAGTTTCTTCAACCGACAGTTTCTATAGCTAAACAATGGAAGTTTATTGTAAATATATAGATTTCATGTGTATTTCAAGTTCAAAGTTCCTACAGCTCTTTTCAGAACTTAATCCGAGTCCTATTTTTCAAATCAACCTCTCAGTCAAATCATAAAGTATTTCATAACATCTTGCAGTTCCAATTTATATATTTTGTCTCGTAGAAAATTCTGGTGCAGTTAAGTAAGAAAGAATGAAAAATACACATCAAATAATACAAAATACAACAACACAACGCGACAGTAAACCCGAACCTGGCTCAGGCATAGGAAAGACATCACGGTATCATTGTGCGGTCTACATTACGTAAAAAGACAATGTCTTACAATGCAAGAGACAAAATCGAGACTTTAAGAAGAATGAACGTTTTATACATTTTCTACATAGAATTATGATATGATAAAAGTTGAATTTCAAAATTTATTTTATGAAAGTATTATTATAAATATATAAATGTTGAGGCTGTTAAAATCACGAATTGTCAAATTTTCTTTCCACACATACACTAGAAAATACTGAATAGTAAACCACAGTTATATAGGCATCTGCATTTTTCATTTTAAGTGTTTTGTGTGTAATTTGTCACGGTTTTCTGACATTTTAATGATTCAATGTTTTCATTGTTCTCAGCTTTTCCACACATTTGCTTCAGAGTAGTCTTTATAACTACTAGTCAAGAAACTCGACTCTCCCTTTGGATCGAACACACGGCATCCCGTACAAAAAAGGAACATTGTATCACGAGTCCAACGCGTTGGGCGACTATATCAATGGCACTTTTAAACATAAATCATTTTGATGTGTACTCATTGATATTTTGTTTTTTGTGTCTTCTTGTTTGTTTTTCAGTATAGAAGGTTTCTGTTCTCTCTGACGATCTGGCGAGGCAAGCCAATGAAGCCATATCGGAATAATCTGTATCGTTTGTATTTATGTTGCGCTGTAATTAGAACACTATTCCAGGCAAGCGGCTTATCGACTGAGCGCTTATCTTAAATACATTTTTAATCTAAACACCATATTATTTTTCTATCCGGTACCAATTTAGCCTATAATGTGATTGAGTGCTGGTTGCTGTATGTCTGTCATATTTGTTTCAAGTCGTTAACTGTATCACATAAATTAAGCTTTTGAATTATGCGACGCTTTTTCGTTCCAGAACTTTTTATAGTATTAATTGTAGATTTCGAAAAAGAGTAGGCTAATGCCACTACAAGGCAGCACTCACACCCTCAAAGTGGAAAGGGATTAATATAAGCAGAGACATATAAATTTAGTATACATGTCTCTGATATAAGTTGCAAAACTTGTTTCCAAATCCACTATAAATAAATATGTTTAAACTAAACATATTAATTGGTTTTGTTCATTGAATTATTGTAGTCTGCATATATTGGCAAGTAGTTGGTTACATTCTTATCAGTTTATTGGACGGTCCTGACTAGATAGCATACGGTTGATAACTTTTAAACATAAAACATCTCTTCATTTTGAAATAAACTGGAGAAGTTTTATTTGCATTAAATGGGCCCAAAAAGAGAATAATACATTATAAGACACTATTTAAAATCATTTTTCCAAAAGAAGGTCAGCGTTTCCCCCCAGGCACCCCAGCTTCCTCCGTCCATAAAAACGAAAGTGGCGTAAAACACTAATCAATATATCAATCAATTAAAAATAATCATCATTAAACAGTAACGCCGCACAAAGAAGTATAACATCAACGGACGATGTAACAAACGAGTGTCTTTTCAGAGTGTAGACTAGTAGGTCAATGATTAGCTGGATCTAGAACAATTTCGAATCATAACTATATATACTAAATCGCGCTTAAAATATAATTTTGAGTTCATGGGCAGCTTAACTTTGATTGAACTCAATTTCTCAAGTAGTCGTCCTTTCAGCAAGATAAGAAGACTTGAACGAGAAAGATCAAACAACGATCAATTAAGTTAATTTAGTCACTAGCGTAGGAGCTGGGAATATGAATAGGACAAACCGGACAAAGACACAGTGTTTTGTTGTCGCTTCTCATCTAGAAGATAGAGAAGATAGGTCGACGTTATCCAACGGTGATATATGAAGAGATAATTTCTTATAGCAAATATAACAGTTTTTGTCTTCACATATATTTATGGGTCCATACCCTCGATATCCGCTTGTATAGAAATGACTGTTCCTTGGGTGCTTTTTGATTGGCATCGGTGCTCTTTTTAAAGCAACAGTCATTAAAAGGCCGAATACCGCAGTTTTGAAATGATTCCACTGAATTTTCTGTTAATGAAAAAAAACACAACTTGTCATAATTTATTTTGTTCGTGTTCTCTTTGTAATCTGCGGTTTGAGATTAAATCAAAACAAAAACAGTATATTCGTGGAAAACATTTAAAAATAAGAAAGTCCGAGACACGAAGCTCTTATATAGACAAATATAACTTGTGAAAAATAACGAAAAACGGTTATCAATGCAGTTCAATAACTTGTACGATATCTAATATGATATACCGATTGTTTACAATTAAGACTATTGCATCCCTTGACAAATAATAATGTCAAGGGCGTTTATCAAAATTAGTACTTTTATGTGATCTAAATAAAGTGTTTAAATTTAGGAACAAGTTCGACCGAACGAAATAGAAGACGAACTAGCGTGGTCCAGATAAGATAGTACAATTTCAGACGTCATACCATAGATAAACGAACATACGTATACCGATATATACTTGTTTATTATCATTTTAAAGACACCTGTTGGTCACTGGACAAGTTTAAGAATAGCACTCCAAAAGGTAATATTAATATTAATACCATTTTACTTATTATTACATATTTTTTAAATTATTATATGTATTTTCATAATTCAAATTGGTTGATGTATATTTCATACCTTACATGTTTTGGTTTTAAAATTTATATGTTCTTCATCCCTAAAAAACGTTATTTTTACGTATACTTAAAAATTGCTGTAATGCTAGTGTTATATATAAAAATTTTGTCTTTGGAAATTCATAATTTTACTTTAATAACTAGTAACAAATATCAGAACTAACGTTTTTTTTTTATTTCATTGTTTGTCATTGAATTATATATCAATTTGTTAAGAATGTTGTTTTTTTTCAAATGTTTTAGTCTCAAGAAATTGCTTTTTCAGACATCATGTTTCAAATATTCGCAGTTTGTCTTTTCACATCAATGGTATTTGGTTATCCAATTACAAATGACAGTAAGTATATTACAGTTATTTTCATGTTTTGTATATTTATGAAAGCGATTTACCATGTACGTGTATCAATCGAGGTATGTAACTAAATTTTTTAAAACTGGTTTGTATGCCTAAAAAAACAAACAAAGTAGACGAAAATTTATGTGAGCAAAAAATAGTGGCAAATACAGTTAATTTTACAATAGTTGGACCATTCATATATCAAATTAACATTCAATGGGATTTTTAAACTTGGTGTTTGAAAAATCAAGGCCGTTCAAATTATGATTTTATAAAGTTAGTATTGAATAATAATTTTCTGTAACAATTTGATAAAATAAAGAACACTTTCTATTGAAATATATGACAAAGAATAAAAGAAAACACCTTGCTCAAATATGTGCGCCAAGAATTAACAGATCTGTTTAACATATCATGCGATCTAAATGCCAATTACAGTTGGTTTTATATTGATATTTTTCATTGCAGTTGAGGATTTGGTTACAAAGAAATACAATGAAGTTTTAAATCAAGAAATTGAAAAAGGAATTGGTTCCTCTAAAATTTTAGAGTAAGTTCTTTATTTATTATCATTGTCATGTAATAAAATATGATAGAAAATGAATTCAGTAAATTAAAATCAAATAAATTGTATAAGGAATACCTAAATTTGAAGAGACACAAGTGACATTAAAAGGGATGAAGCCCTGTAAAATATATATACTTGTGAAAAATCAACTTGTTTTGAATTTGAATAATAATATATATTTGAACTGTAGCCATGCAATAGGTTTAAGATGTATAATTTCAAGACTTGAAATAAATATGAAATTGTATTTTACAAACAAATATGTTTAATTTTATAGACTTCCTCACAAGATGCAAGAGTTTTTGAAAAACGTTGGAGAATATCAGCTCCCATTGGTACAAAGTCAAATAAAAGAAGAAGTGAAAGAATATAGTGTAAGTTTAAACTTCATCCCTAAGTACTGAACTAGAAATCGTATAAGATGTGAATAAGTAGGACGGACGCAGAAGCATGAAGGCGTGGCCCACTGCCTCACAGTAATTTCACAGAGAAGATTGGGCTATGATGCCAGGCTAGTGAAACGACCATTTGATGTTTTAAGGGGTGGGGTGTAGTTGCTTGAAACATAGCTTTCTGAGTTTTGCAGCTTATATAAAATACACGACTTTCTAACTTTATGGTGTTATAATCTTAACAGGAAAAGTGCATTACTTTAATTTCGATTATGACAGACAACCATTTATCTTGGATTTGAGTAGCTGGAAGGTAAAAGAAAGAAGGGGGGGGGGGGGCAAAAAAATCAATGATAAATCGATCTTTGGAGAAAAACTAAATGACGAGAATTTTGTTGTGTAACCATTACGCGGCCTGAAAAAAATATTAATAATCTAACACTATCAGTATAAAATATAAAAGGTAAAGGATGGATTTAGACAATTTTCAAGAAGGTAAAAGTGAAAGAGGGAACAAAGGAAGATGGATGGCTGAATTTAAAACCACTGTACATATGGTCCGTGTAACACTTATCAATTCAAAGTTTTAAAAAGTTTTGAAATTTTAGATTTTTTGAATTTTGATCAAAGTTTTAAAATATCAAAATTCCAAATTGTGTTAAAGTTTTGAAATTTTGAAATTTTAACCAAATTATCAAAATATCAAAATTCTAAATATCGTTTATAAATTTGATATTTTAGAAACTTGATCAAACTTTTAAAATACTAAACCTAATGTGCAATTTTGATTATTTCACTTTTTGAAAGTTTAATTTTTTAAATGTTTGCTTAAAATATCAAAAGTATAAAGGGGCGACAAGAGGGATGGGTACCTGTAATCACTGATGTAAACACGGCTCTGATAAGAACTATTCTTAGTTATAAATAAATAGCATGAAATATATCAAATCATTCTTAATAACAAAATAAATAATGAAAAGAAGAAGTCGGTTTTTTTTATGAAACATGTTAGACATCACATGGGATAACAGTATCCTGAAATTTTAAGGTTGTGCATCTATCAAAAAAAATAAAAATAATTAAACCTATTTAAACCGGAATCAACTACGTTAATTTAAATCTCTTATATAAGGTTAGCGTTTGAGATAAATAATTCAAAGCTATTTTGTGTTCCCAGTGCCCAACATTTAGAAGTATCAGTGAAAAATGACCAACTCGCAGTAAACCATAAATTATTATTCGCCTTTTTGACGTTCCTGATGAAGGTAGATCCAGAAAAAAGCGCTTCGGTAGGCTGGCATACAACTTAAAACGTTTTCCTTTCTTGTTTATCGATTGCATGATGATAATATATTGCCTTTTATGATGTATTTCAGTTCCAAGAAATGATACCGAAGGAATACTTAAATATAGCGACGCAATAAAAGTTGTGCTAGGCGTATTTCAGCTGGCCCCTAGACAAAAAAGTGTACTGGTTCAGCCATTATAGACGTAATACTAAACTCCGAAACATAACAATGAACTAAAATCAAAATCATACAAGACTTAGAAGGACAGAGGCTCATGGATTGGGACAGGCGCACAAATGCGGCGGGGTTTAACATGTTTCGTGAGATAACAACCCTCCCCTATACCTCTAGCCAATAAAGAATGAAAAACACACAGTAATACGAACAGTAAAACGCACTTCAATAGGAAATACAAGTCCTATGTCAGAATAGGAAACAAACTAAGAAACTAATTAACATGCATGACAATGATAATAAAATAACAAAGGACTACTATACATAAGGCTAGCAGTTACTGTCATACGCCCGCTCCAGACCTCAATTAAACTAATTCAAAGGTTTTATATGTCCTCATTATGCACACTCTCTCCCTGTTGCATTTATTGCTATTTTGTTCCGGAACATTCATGAAATATTTGTCACTGGCAACAACAAAAAATCGATAATTTAAAATAGGTTGTTTACATACAAATTACCAAGAAACGTAAGATTCAACTTCCTAGGACAAAGTAGACCTTATAGATGGATTTAAATATGTTTTAACTGCACTTTGGTCAAACACTTCTTTAATTGTTTTGTTCTTATTTTGCTTGAATTTCAAATTCAGTTTCAGCGTTCCGTATGTGAATTCTTTACTTCAAATTCAGCGTTTAACATTGTACTGGTTTTTCGAGAGCGACATTGGTGTACGGCCAAAAATGGGAAAAATCCATCATGCAGCTGACAGTGTGGCTTCTCTTTGCACGCCCCATTCTGACTGGGTGTACATGTGAACTTTTAGTTTGCTAAAAGTCGATTGTCGTACGATAACTTCAAAATACCCAAATAACAAAATGCAAATACGGGACAGTAATATCCTTTAATACAAAAACATCTATTCCTTTTGTTTACTATAATAAAACAGTGGTTGATTTAGAACCTATAATGGAGCTACGTGTATGATAACCAGTCCAAACGATAGCAACCATTTTACTTTAAAAGTGGGGTGAGGTTGTTTTGTCGAAGCGCTAATAATTTTATTAAGTTTTTCATCGCCATCAATCAACTTGTCTGGTTCAAAATTTAACACTAAAAGGCATGAATAATTTTTCTTTTGTCCTCTTCTGGCACAGAATATTATATCATCAAATTAGGGATCAGAATATTTTAATGTACCATTATATCGAAGCCCCTAGTGGTAGTATCAAGTAAAAAACAGGTACTATCTAAATATTGGTTCCCCAGAAGATTACCATTTATCGCTGATAAAAACTTTTGAACACAATTTTCAACTTTCAAAATGCCGACACCTACAACTGGATAGATGGGTGCTTAATGTAGTACAGCGGCAACTATTACATAAACATGAATGCAAGTTGGGTGCTTAATGTAGTACAGCGGTAATTATTACATAAATATGAATGCTCGAGAAAATAATGTTTATGGTATACGTTTATATATGATATGAAAGGTTTCAACTTTTACAAAACCAGAGCTATACGTTGGATGTAAAAGTTTACTTTATTTGGCCTTTTCAATTTTATTTGACTTTATTTGCCTTTTTAACTTAATTTGGTTCGAGTGTCAATGATAAGTCTTTTGTAAACGAAACGCACGTCTGGCGCAAAAACCGGCAAAATTTATATTCCGGTATCCATCTATGATGAGTTTTTGTAGATACCTTGTAACAGTATCTTGGCTCCAATTTGCTGATATTGGATCCTATGACCGTCCTAATTTCAGCGTAAAAAAGATTATATTTAAAACCTCCCACACTGTGGTCTAGCACAACCTTAAACCATGCATTCAGTATCATGAAGCGCTTTTCTTGATCGACCTCCTTACGGAACGCCTAAAGCTGAATATTTAGGGCAAACAACTTACAAAGAACAGATAAAAACGTTTAAGATGATCTTTCATTCTGTACATGAAATGATATATTCTTTAGCCAACTTGATTGCAGAAAGTAAGAAGTCGTAAAGCAAAACAGAAAAAAAAATGAAATCAAAAGAGATAATACATCGTGTATTGGGCCTTTTTATGGCTTAGAGTTTAGTAGAAAATGTATATACATGCTCAACATAACCATACTATTTGACCTACTGCGAGTTGTTCAGTTTTTACTGTTACTCCTGTTTCTCCTAAAATATGGGTGCTAGAAAAACCAGCAGGTAAAATGGTCAATATCAGAGCCGTACGTCTGGTTTTGAAATGAATTATCTTCTTTTAAGAAATATTAATTTTGTCATCCAATTTTTCACCGCTTTCAACTCTCCGTTTTATTTCATACATAAACTTTTAAGTATCAGTATGTTTTTAATTCATATTGTTTCGTTTCGTTCCGCTTTTATTTCGTTTCGCTTTTTACAGGTATCCCTCTTATTGCCCCTTTTCTATTTTGATATTTTAAGCAAACATTTAAAAAATCAAACTTTCAAAAAGTGAAATAATCAAAATTGCGCGTTAGGTTTAGTATTTTAAAAGTTTGGTCAAATTTCTAAACTATCAAATTTATAAACGATATTTAGAATTTTGATATTTTAATAATTTGGTTAAAATTTCAAAATTTCAAACCTTTAACACAATTTGAAATTTTGATATTTTAAAACTTTGATCAAAATTCCAAAAATCTAAAATTTCAAAACTTTTTAAAACTTTGAATTGATAAGTGTTACACGGACCACATATAGTCAGAACCGATTCATTGAAACACATTTTATTTCATTCAATTGAGAGGCCTTAACACTGATAATAAATGTTGTTTGATCTTTTCTTCAGAATGACGTGAGACAATTTGTAGAGGGTGAAGTAAAGAATTATATTGAACCATTGAAGATTTCTGAGTTTGTATCCAACCATCTTCGTCGCCACAGACGTGATGATGATGAGATGCCCAACTACTTAGATCACTTTTATGGCGGACTTGGTAAGTAATTTGTATCTATATTTCTTGATATATCGGATATTGAATGACTAGCTGTTCTTGTCTTATATCCAAAACCACATATTTTATTTATCTTCTAAAAGGCATATATTCGAAAGTCCCATGATACCTTTAAATATACCTAAACAAGAATGTGTCCACAGTACACGGATGCCCCACTCACACTATCATTTTCTATGTTTAAAGGACTGTGAAATTGGAATAAATTCTCTAATTTGGCATTAAAATTAGAATGATCTTATCAAAGGGAACATGTATACTAAGTTTCAAGTTGATTGGACTTCTACTTTATCAAAAACTACCTTGACCAAAAACTTTAACCTGAAATTTGCACTATCATTTTCTATGTTCAGTGAACCGTAAAATTGGGGTCAAAACTCTAATTTGGCATTTAAATTAGAAAGATCATATCATAGGGCACATGTATACTAAGTTTCAAGTTGATTGGACTTCAACTTCACCAAAAACTACCTTGACCAAAAACTTTAACCTGAAGCCAAAAACTTTAACCTGAAATTTGCACTATCATTTTCTATGTTCAGTGAACCGTAAAATTGGGGTCAAAACTCTAATTTGGCATTTAAATTAGAAAGATCATATCATAGGGCACATGTATACTAAGTTTCAAGTTGATTGGACTTCAACTTCATCAAAAACTACCTTGACCAAAAACTTTAACCTGAAGCCAAAAACTTTAACCTGAAATTTGCACTATCATTTTCTATGTTCAGTGAACCGTAAAATTGGGGTCAAAACTCTAATTTGGCATTTAAATTAGAAAGATCATATCATAGGGCACATGTATAGTAAGTTTCAAGTTGATTGGACTTCAACTTCATCAAAAACTACCTTGACCAAAAACTTTAACCTGAAGCCAAAAACTTTAACCTGAAATTTGCACTATCATTTTCTATGTTCAGTGAACCGTAAAATTGGGGTCAAAACTCTAATTTGGCATTTAAATTAGAAAGATCATATCATAGGGCACATGTATACTAAGTTTCAAGTTGATTGGACTTCAACTTCATCAAAAACTACCTTGACCAAAAACTTTAACCTGAAGCCAAAAACTTTAACCTGAAATTTGCACTATCATTTTCTATCAGTGAACCGTAAAATTGGGGTCAAAACTCTAATTTGGCATTTAAATTAGAAAGATCATATCATAAGGAACATGTGTACTAAGTTTCAAGTTGATTGGACTTCAACTTCATCAAAAACTACCTTGACCAAAAACTTTAACCTGAAGCGGGACAGACGGACGAACGAACGAACGAACGAACAGACGGACGAACGGACGCACAGACCAGAAAACATAATGCCCCTCTACTATCGTAGGTGGGGCATAAAAAAAACTTTAACTTTGGAGTGGAACAGATGATAGACGAACAGACCAAAAAAAATAATGCTCATAGATGGAGCATAACATGTAGACAATGGAACGTCATGTATTACATCACCAATAAAAATTATAGTAATTTATTATATGAGCGAACATGCACTAATATATGGTTCTCTTTATTATAATTTCAAAGATAACCGATTACTCTTTTTCAAACGTTTAAATTGGCTTAAAATGGCCGCCAATCATATTCGAGGTTATATTGAATCTGTGTAAACGGTTCATAAATGTGCATTATTTCTTTTTTATAGGCAAATAAAGAGTATCCCAAAATGGTGACGGAGGACACGATCTAGAACAGAAAACAGATATAACATATAAAATGTAACAATAAATATGCCAATTATTCTATTTTATAGGCAAATAGAGACAATAAATATGTACGGAAGAGAGATCTGATGTAAAGAACTGTCAAATTATTTATTTTCAAAACAAAACAATTTAAAAATAAAAATGATAAAAATTCTTTTTGTTTCCACATAACATTCTATACATTCTTCGGTGTGTAACCGTTCCTTCAAGATATCCAGACAAGTTAGGGGAATAATAAGCAAGCAATAGACGATTTCAATTTTTTACGGCAGGTTACCTTCTCTGGTGTAGGACATTCTAATATTTTGGTAAAGATCAAGCAGCAAAAAGAAGTAAAATCAAGCTTAAGATCTGTATAATTTTAGGGGGAAATAACTGTTTTATGTACGTTTTCTAAACAAGAAACAAATCAACAATATCCAGATTACATAACAGGATGGTTGTATTTTCCATAGAAGTTTCAATGTTCAGATTTATTGTTGTTTTCTCCACCTCCAGTGGCAAATATGTCATGCATATCCAGGACGAGAACAAATAAACAATAAATACAATAAGTGGGATTTCAAAGTGGGTAATGTTGCATATCAACACACCAAATTTGGACATTTCTCAAGGGTCCACTAACATGCTTTGAGGATGCTTTCTCAATGGTCAAATAACATGCCTTGAGCATGCTTTCTCAATGATCCACTAACATTTTTGAGCATGATTCCTCAATTGTCAACTAACACGTTTTGAGCATGCGTTTTTAATGGTCCACTAACATGCATGAGCATGCTTTCTCAATGGTACACTCGAATGCTTTATCAACAATCCAAAACCATGCTTTGATCATGCTTTCTTAAGGGTCAACTAACACGCTTTGAGCATGCTTTCTTAATGGTCCACAACCATGCCTTGAGCACGCTTTCTCAATGGTCCACTACCATGCTCTGAGCATGCTTTATCAATGGTCAACTAACATGCTTTCTCAATGGTCCACTCACATATTTTGAGCATGTTTTCTCAATGGTCCACTAACATGCTTTGAGCATGCTTTCTCACTGGTCCACTAACATGCTTTGAACATGCTTTCTTAATTGTCAACTAACATGCATTCCCCATTTCCTTTCTCAATTTTATTGAGCCTTGAGTATGACACTCTCTTAAATGGTAATACAATGTATTGGCATGTGTTTTTTTAACTTGATTTCACATTTTTCTGTACGAATTCATAAAGTCATTTGGTGACTTCTAAAAATAGTCTGATCGCACTTCATGAGAATGGAGCCAATCTATCAATAGTATAGTGTTTTTAGTGAAGTTTGGTTATAAATAGGTATTAGGAGCCTCTGGCCTTTGTTAGTTTTGTATTATTTTAATATTAGTTTCTTGTGTACACTTTGGAGTTTAGTATGGCGTTCATTATCACTGAACTAGTATATATTTGTGTAGGAGCCAGCTGAAGGACGCCTCCGGGTGCGGGAATTTCTCGCTACATTGAAGACCTGTTGGTGACCTTCTGCTGTTGTTTTTTCTATGGTCGGGTTGTTGTCTCTTTGACACATTCCCCATTTCTATTCTCAATTTTATTGTTTCTTCTAATGTACATTTTCTGTTCTTGTAAGTGAAATATCTATTATAAGACATAACTCTAGAATTTTCATATGCCATCATGTGTATACTAGAAATAAGATGAATACTGATTCATACCTATTAAGTTTAAGGTTTGGGAAAGACTTATCTAACAAGAATGTGTCCATAGTACACGGATGCCCCACTTGCACTATCATTTTCTATGTTCAGTGGACCGCGAAATTGGGGTCAAAATTATAATTTGGAATTATAATTAGAAAGATCATATCATAGGGAACATGTGTAATAAGTTTCAAGTTGATGTAACTTTAACTTCATCAAAAACTACCTTGACCAAAAACTTTAACCTGAACTTCGCATTATCATTTTCTATGTTCAGTGGACCATGAAATTGGGGTCAAAACTATAATTTGGCATTAAAATTAGAAAGATCATATCATGGGGAACATGTGTACTAAGTTTCATGTTGATTGGACTTCAACTTCTTCAAAAACTACCTTGACCAAAAACTTTAACCTGAAGCGAATGGACGGATGCACAGACGGACGAACGGAGGCACAGACTAGAAAACATAATGCCCCTCTACTATCGTAGGTGGGGCATAAAAATGACCAGAACATCTTTTTATCACTCAAGCATATCATTTGGCATTGATAAAAAGGCAGATGTTGTAATGCAAAATATTAATCAGCTTCATAGACACATGCTTGTATATGATAAGTTTGATAAACTCCAATGTACAGATAAATATGGACATCTGTCAATGATATATAAACGACTTATCATTTTATTCATATACATTATGTAACACAAAATGGGGTGTGAACCTAAACAAAAAAGGTTAGAGTACATCTGAGACAGTTACCCAGTAGTTACAATAGGTTGCTGTCTGTTGTTATTGTTCTCCTGTAGTATTTCCAAGAGAACATATTAAATTAAACATAATTGAAGTAATAAGACCAGCACATCAAACGAGTTGGTGACAGGAGTCATATTGCTGACTTGGTACAGGCATTTTCTGATGAAGGCCAATGGCTAAAACAACCAAGTACATATGTAATTGTTTTAACAAAACAAGGTTATAGGCTGGTTTAAAAAAAGAAATCTTTCATACTATTCCACACTTTTGTCATCATTTGCCTATTATACAGCTGACTTTATAGTTAAATTTGTTTTTTTTCCTCACTTTAACCTGTTCTTATCATTGACGTGTAGTCTTTGGTGGATAGTTGTCTCATTGGCAAATTTATCACAGCTCCCTATTTCTATATAAGTTAATAAAAAAATAAAAGATTTTTCATTTCTTACTTATCATTTCCTGGTATTATGCATTATAAGATACACAAAATGATATTTTGGTAAAAAGTTTATTGAACACATAAATGACACATACAATAAATACACTGTGAAACATGTACAATATGGAATGAGGGGATACCATACTTCATTTGTAAAGTACAAATGAGTTTAAGGACATAACATTAAATATTCAGATTCATTTATTTTCCAAGGTACAAGTTGAGAGAATTGGGGAAAAGTTCTGTAAATGTGGAGATTTAAAATCCTTGAATTTGCTGAAGTTTGCAAGCAAGAATATAGAAAATTGATAATTGGGTAGTCATTTAAATTGTGGTAAACCTTAACCATTGAAATCCATGAAAAATTATTAACACATAATTTAAGATGAATCAACAGAATAACATTACATTTCTGAATTATAAATTTTTCCACTCCTCTACTATACAGGGATTTTTTTTTAACAAATTATGACCTTTGTATACAGGTAGTTTCTGGTGTAATTCTTATGTCCAAGCCATTTACATGTATTATGCAGACACTTACATATACACTTTGCACAGGCACAAATCATAAAACACATTTTCTCTTGCATTCCTTCCAAGTTCAAGCAAAATTTACAACCATACACTTTTAAACATACAACAGATCATTCATACTATTGTTTTAACAAAATTCAATTGTTCTTTCAATCTCCTTAAATGACAATTCATTTATAATTTTATAATCCAGAAAAAAATACTGTGGATTCATTTATTTTCTTGAGTATCAAATTTTTACAAAAAATAATTGAGTAAAAAATTTATTGTTAGTGTCTTTTTAGGAGTGAAACAATTCTAAAATGTTCACTCAAACTGATTTGTCTCTATTTTAAACTATTTCAGTTTAAGAATAAGTGCAATACATTTGTTTTAAGTTCAAAATGAAACACTTTTATCTACTAAATTTATAAGAAATTTTGAGATGGACTGTAATAACAACAATTATATAGTATTACTTCATAACAATAAAATCATGAACACATTTTGGATTAAAATGAAAGACATCTAGCACCATTTAAACACTTTAAGGATTTTGTCTGTCAGCGCTGCAAGATAAGTCATGTTATTTGTTTTTATTGCACAGATATCTAATACCGCACCATCTGTCCGTAATCTCTGTTTTAGCTGACTTTTCCCACAGTCCCATATATGCAACTGAAATGAAAATAGAGAACATGAAAAAAACACATGTGATAATGAGCAAAAAGTTTTAAAATTCAGATATAAAAATCATTTTTCAAAATAAAAATTGTTTCTAAAACAAATTTTGTTCTGTTTTGTATATTTCTGTAAATTATGTGATGAAGTGGAAAATATCACTTAAACATTTTACAGACTCCATCATGAGTTGGTTAACCTTTATGAAATATCTGTTTCACAGATGATGATGAAGTATCTGTTCTAACTACAATTCCAAATTAGACTTATCACTGAATTTGTACTAACATGAACAACAATATGTTTGTCACACTTGGAGCAGGATCTGCTTAAAGTTTATATAACCTGAGATCACCAGCAGTTTTTGGTGCAATTTGTGTTTCTCAGTATTCAGTTTTCTATGTTGTGTTTTGTGTTCTGTTGTTTGCATTACCATTGGTGTTTTTTTTTTTTTTTTGCCATGGCATGGCTGGTTGGTTTTTAAAAAACTTATAAGTTCGAATATTCCTTTGATATCTTTTGCCTATCTTTGTTACAAGACTATAAAAGAAAAAATGGCATAAAAATGAACTATGTTAACATGATTAACAGTAACTTATTCCAAACAATGCAACTGTATAGGAGAATACCTAAGTACAGGAAAGGTTGAAAAATAATAAAACATTTATATTGGAAGATTTTGTAAATTTTACTCTTTAACTTATTTCGTAGATTGTCAAAAGAAAACTCTAAACAGTAAAAAATCCATTTTGTTTTCTTTTCAAATAATTGAATAATATATGACATTGATACCTACCGATTGTGTAGACTCCTCTCCAGCACACACAAGCATATTATTTTCCATAGTTGGATGAGGTAATAACACAGATTTACTGAGTAAAGTTTGTGTACGTCCCGCATGGAATGTTTGTACAATATCACAGGAACATGACATATCTAATGTTGTAGGATCAGCACTAATGTTTACACAATTCATTTCACATAACTGATGACGAACCGCAGCATGTTTTTGTGATGGTTTGAAACTACACAACAAATGTCTTGTATTTGGTTCAAAACACTGACTTGATAGACTACCTGAAATAAGTAACAATAAAAACATGTTGTGATTTTTTTCAAGATAGTTTTTTTCAACTAATTTATGTTTCAGTAAATTTGTAAAATCAGGAGTTAATATAAATTACTGAAATATTCAGGGATTCTGTAAAATCACAAGCAGTTTTAGTAATTTGATAATACCCCTGTATTGTTATGAATCCTACAAAAGCACTCAAAATATTGCATGGAATTTTGTAAAATCCCTGATAAGCCATATAAATGTATCAGAAATGTTTTTTTTTCTATATACAGGGGTGTGGAAATATTTGTTGTGAGCACTTGTCCCTGGGCAAGTAAAACTAAAAATTGTACTTGTCCGGAAAAAAATTTACTTGCCCTGATGATCCCAATAAATATTGAAGTATTTCTTGTTAGCTAATATATCATTCTTACTTAGCACTGTTGTGCATCACAAACAAATGAAATCCATTTGTTTATATGTGTAAAAAATTAGGAAAGTATGAAATGGGTTAACATCAATGGGACAGAAACCTAACAGCAAACCAACCAATGAAATGACACGTAAAGGACAATTTTTCAGCAGTTTTTGAATAAAAATTGTAGCCAGTTAGTAGGTACATACACTAAATTTGAGGACAGTGATTGAAGATATGTAAACTAAATAATAGACAAACTATTTATTTTGTGGTGTTTCTCTCAAATGACACACTTGTTTTTTTCTTGATTATTTATTATTGTCTTGATGGGCACTATTAAAGTGTCCCTTCTATTTACCACTTTGACAACAAATAATGTTGACCGTTCATCTATAAATAAGACAAAAACTTAATTTATTTTCCGAATTTCCATAGATAGCCAGGGGCAATCTGATATCATGCACGATGTCTGAAATTCTCGCTTCCGTTTTTTTTTTTTTTTTAATACTGTGTGTCTTCCATTTGCATTTAAGGTTTTCTACTCGACTCATGACTCTTTTTGTCTTGCTTGCCCAGCTTTTTATTAAGTATTTATCAATCTGATCTCGATACAAAATTTAAAGAAATGACACTTCCGGTATATGATGGACAAAACCTAATCGACAATCCCGGGTCAATGGACAAAGCCAATGCAATGTTACGCGACTCGGGTTCGCATACTTATTTTTATTTATTTTGGTAATTGATCTATTTCCGGTATCATGTAATATTTATCGTCATGAACATTGATGTTTATACTTGCTGAACATCGGTTTCTTTTACATAAATTAAACATCTTTATACGTTTTGAAATTAATTTAATGTTTTTCTTGAATTTGAACTTTGTCTTGTATATTTTTTTACTTGTCCACGGGCAACCAAGACAAAAATAATTACTTGTCCGGTTGTTCAAATGTACGAGTCGGGCAAGTCGGACATAGCATTTCCACACCCCTGATATAAGTTTCTTGACAAAAGATAGGTATCTTTTACATCAACCTATCCCCAGGAATTTACATTTTTTTTCATCATCCCTATAGTGCAGATCTGTTTTTTTGTTTTCTTGTAGTTTTTTGTTTCCAGGTCAACTCAATGAATTCTGTTCATTGATATAGAATAATTTCCCTATTCACAGATTTTGTCATATCAATTAATTTTCTATTACAGATAACTGCAATAGAATGATACATTTGCAATAAAATATTTTTTTCTTTCCATCTGTCATGATGGTTAACTAGAGAGCAAATAATACAGACCATTTTTGTCAAAATTTGAAAGTTTGTGCTAATTTTTAAAAACACATTTTCAAAATAATTTTGTTTTTTCATTTTTTAATTAAGTCACCTATCCGGGAGTCATCTCTAGCCTAACATTTCTTTTCTGTGACATATGTAATACATTTTTCTTTTATGAACCAGTGCATTCAGGTGACTAAAAAAAAAATAAAATTTCATGCTGGCCAAAGGGAGATAACTCTAGATTTATAACTAACATATGTTTTTACAACTTTATATAACCTTACCCTCAACAGGTAATATATGTAGTTTGTGTTGGTCTTGTTTCTTCTCATAGAAACTAACTTTATCAAGCTGACCTACCAATAGACCACCACATCTGAAATATAAAATTTATAATCATAATACAAAGATGGTTTAAAACCATTCTAAAATTTGCTGTGAGGTGAATGTTTTTTGTAGTATTGGCTCAACTGTTTTGGATATCAGTTAAAACTTGATTGTTATTAGCAAATGTTAAGAGCAGTATCAGATATTTTGTACTGTGTTTTTTTTTAATTTCTCTGATACCTAGTCTTGTGGATAGAGGAAAAATTGAATATTTGTTGATATTTGATTTCTTGATTAGCCAAAGTCTGCTTATATTCCAATAGAAATTTTGGAGCTCCTCAAACATTTAAATTTGTGGTTTCTCTGTTCCAATGAGAGCTTTGAAAATTGGTATCTAATAAATAATAAAACTCTGCAATAAATGATTTATGAATAGATTATGTCAATATAAAATAAATGAGTCCATGGGACACACATGAACTGCATTTAATGTTCGATGATGTTATAAAGGAGTATAACTAGAGAATTGTAAAAGTGATGCCACCAAGTTCAACCTCATCTGTGTTTTGTGGTAATAGGCATTGTGTATTAATTTCATAATATTTGGTTGAGCCAAACAACAGTAAGAGTACCAAAACAAATTTCTTACAGACGGACAAGAGTAACACTTGATACCCCCTTCTGTGACAGCATACAAATACAATTAGAGAGGTTACAAAAAAATTTCAAATCTTTTAATACATGTGTTCTGTAGTAAAACATATGTATAAAGAATTCAGTACAAATACATTCATGACATAAGAAAATCTTAGTGGGAAAGAACCAAATCAAACACTTACCTAAACATAGCATTCATATCACTAGGTACATACTGAAGTGAGGCTACAGGTGACCTACTTCCTTCAGTATTCAATTCTTGGACATGCTCAATCGTGTTACGTATATCATACTCTAACACACGACCATTCTGCATGCCAACATAGAAGAAGTTTCTATCATCAGCATTCCAAACACAACTCCAGGACGGTAACTGGGTTTCATATCTGTAAAATACACGAGTCATTATTAAATAAGAAGTAAGGAATGATGGTGCATGATTATCGAGGGTTATATTTGCAAATTTTGAGATAACAATCATTCATAAATTGTTTTTCTCAAGTGAATTTTATCTTATAAATGAAGATCAGAATTATGCACAAAAAATATGGGAAAAACAAGCGAATCTGTGGGCTGCTGCTCACTAATGATACACCTGTCCGCTAAAAGTATAAGGTTAACAGGAACTTGTTGAGTGATGAATCTGAAAATGCATCACTCAATGCACAGTATAAATTACTCATATAAAGCCTGAAACCAAATTTAAAAAATCCTTGCAATGTAGTAACTGAGAAAGTTGCGACGAAAAATATTCATGGAACAGATGTACGGACTGGCGGATGGATGGACAGATAGAAGTAAAACAGTAAACCCAGACTAGTGGATTCCATGTTCAAATAAATGCTCTTGAATTGTCTATTGTTCTCTTTAGGATACTCCAATAAACACTGGCCACAACAGTCTAGTCAGTAGTTCTGACAGTTGCGTTAAAAACCACAAATCAATCAATCTTAGGGAGCTACCATTTGATTTTTATGGGGGGGCTAGGATGAAAAATTTTGTCCTGCCTTTTTTTTTTAGTTGTAATATCTGTCCTTCCTTTTTATTTTTCACTCTATTCGGTCCTGCCTTTTTTTTATTAGTTTGTCCTGACTTTTTTTCATAAATTGTCATCCTGCCTTTTTTTTTTGCAAAGTGTCTCATCCTGCCTTTTTTTTTTACTCAGAACTCCTGTCCTGCCAATTTTTTTCAAATTTCATCCTAGCCCCCCCATAAAAATCAAATGGTAGCTCCCTTATGTTATAAATTCAATAGTAATTAAAATTCTAATCAATGACCCTAAAGTTCCAAACAAAGAGATAACAGTTTTAAAATGTTACTAAAAGGACTTTTCCTTGATAACTTTTGGCAAATGTTTTTTTTTCAAATAGTACAGCTACACTTTCTATCAAAATTTCAAATATTTGCATGCTTTTAAAAAAACATGAAATGTTTTTTTTGTTTTTTTTAGACATATGCAATTATAAAAATAAATATTTTACAAAGAAGGAGATTGCAATAAATTTGTATTGTTATGCAAATAACAGTTATCAAAAGTATTTGAATGGAATATCCCTAAAGAAATTACAGTATTAACAATATGCAATTCTTATTTAAACACTTATATAAATGAGAATATAACTTATTTGTATGAACACAACATATATAATCTATAATGAAAAGTCTATCATAAAAATTTGCTTAAGAACATCATTTCTTAAAAGCTTTAATCCTTTCCTACCGAAATTATCCTTTTGGCACCCTTGAGCGCGAGCCGAAATTATCGTTTTGGCACCACGGAGCTGAGGGCGAAATTATCCTTAAGGATACCTAGATTTCTATTTTTAGACGGTCACAGTGCAAACAGTAAAAATAACGTTTAGACATGTTTCTTGGTGCAGTTGCTCCATAAATGTTATGATAAACATCAAATGCATTCTATATTTTAGTATCGGGCGTAAAAACGCTGTGAAAATATGTTTTTTCAAAGATTGTTGAGAACAAAAACCGTGTGAAAAACAAAATGGCGGAATCATAAATAATCGTGGTAAGGAGTTTCATTTCAAGTTGAAGCATTTAGAAAACTTAACCTGCAGTCTTTAAAGTCGTTTAACTTGTACAAAAGTAATGTATGAACGTAAATTTTGGACTGGTGAGAAGCATATTTGTAAAACAACTTGAAATTGAGACTTTGATTGTCGTCATCAGGTGCACGACTGTAAATTATTATTTCTCGCTCCCGTTTGACAGTCAACCTTTCATTACCGATTGAATCAGAGTCTTTTATCATCGTTTTAGACACTCTTAGGAGTCTGCAGTGCTACAGGTTTTATTTCTATTTGTTGAAAGGCAGTACTGCAGTATCTAGGTCGACAAAACGAAAGTCAACTTCCATTAAAAATAGAACGGGATATTGACAAAAATGGAGAGTCTATAAATACTGCGGTTCATAAAAACATGTGTTTTCACATCTCATAGATTTATTATTTAAAAGAAAAGTGGTTTAGAAAGATGAGACAATATTCTGCAATCTTATTCGTATTTTAATCGAGTGTAAATTATTTTCCATGATGTATCTCGTCTTGTAACAGAGGTTTTATAAAAGTCTGGTTCAGCATACAAAAATTTTTAAAGTTGTTTTGAAAAACAAATTCTGTTGCCAGAGAGTAAAACAACTGAAAGATGCCAAGATAATTATTTTTATGTAACAAATTGTTTTTATTCTTTTTTTTTAAAGAAAACATTGTCAAAGAATGGAAGTGAAAAATAATATTTGTTTTAGAAGGGAAGGGAAAATTATATTTTTTTTTTGCTGAAGGGAAGTGATTTTTTTTTTCAAAGTGAAAAACATAACGTGTTGATTGTTTCTACAGATTATTCTTAAGATGGCATTATTTATTATTGTAAAACAATACTGTTCCTGTATGTTTCTGAAAACAATAGGGGTTCAATTTTTTGTTTTGAAAATTATGTGGAACATAATAAATTACTCCTCCTCATGTTGCATACAAACACAAAAGATGAATGACCAGTGTGGCAGTACCTATTGTTATTGTAATTTATAATTCTCATATAAACAACTATTTTTGCACTAGGAAACACATCTTTTGTGTTCAAAAAGAGACTGAAATGGTATTGAAATTGCTGCTTCTCTCAGAAGCCAAGTCATAAAGGACTCTAAAGAGAAACTAGAGGCTCTAAAGAGCCTGTGTCGCTCACCTTGGTCTATGTGCATATTAAACAAAGGACACAAATGGATTCATGACAAAATTGTATTTTGGTGATGGTGATGTGTTTGAAGTTCTTACTTTACTGAACGATTTTGCTTTTTACAATTATATCTATAATGAACTTTGCCCACTAGTAACAGAGAACTATATTTGGTAAAAATTTACATAAATTTACCAAATTAATGAAAATTGTTAAAAATTGACTATAAAGGGCAATAACTCCTTAAGGGGTCAATTGACCATTGACAGGGCAGATAGATCTTGACCTGATAAACATTTTTATCCCGTCAGATTTCCTCAAAATGCTTTGGTTTTTGAGTTATAAGCCAAAAACTGCATTTTACCCCTATGTTCTATTTTTAGCGGTGGCGGCCATCTTGGTTGGTTGACCAGGTCACGCCACACATTTTTTAAACTAGATATCCCAAAGATGATTGTGGCCAAGTTTGGATTAATTTGGCCCAGTAGTTTCAGAGGAGAAGATTTTTGTAAAAGATTAATTTAATTTATGAAAAATGGTTAAAATTGACTATAAAGGGCAATAACTCCTTAACGGGTCAACTGAGCATTTTGGTCATGTTGACTTATTTGTAGATCTTACTTTGCTGAACATTATTGCTGTTTACAGTTTATCTCTATCTATAATAATATTCAAGATAATAACCAAAAACAGCAAAATTTCCTCAAAATTACCAATTCAGGGGCAGCAACCCAACAACCGATTGACTGATTCATCTGAAAATTTCAGGGCAGATAGATCTTGACCTGATAAACATTTTTATCCCGTCAGATTTCCTCAAAATGCTTTGGTTTTTGAGTTATAAGCCAAAAACTGCATTTTACCCCTTTGTTCTATTTTTAGCCGTGGCGGCCATCTTGGTTGGTTGACCAGGTCACGCCACACATTTTTTAAACTAGATACCCCAAAGATGATTGTGGCCAAGTTTGGATTAATTTGGCCCAGTAGTTTCAGAGGAGAAGATTTTTGTAAAAGATTACTTTAATTAACGAAAAATGGTTAAAAATTGACTATAAAGGGCAATAACTCCTAAACGGGTCAACTGACCATTTTGGTCATGTTGACTTATTTGTAGATCTTACTTTGCTGAACATTATTGCTGTTTACAGTTTATCTCTATCTATAATAATATTCAAGATAATAACCAAAAACAGCAAAATTTCCTCAAAATTACCAATTCAGGGGCAGCAACCCAACAACCGATTGACCGATTCATCTGAAAATTTCAGGGCAGATAGATCTTGACCTGATAAACATTTTTATCCCATGTCAGATTTGCTCTAAATGCTTTGGTTTTTGAGTTATAAGCCAAAAACTGCGTTTTACCCCTATGTTCTATTTTTAGCCGTGGCGGCCATCTTGGTTGGTTGACCGGGTCACGCCACACATTTTTTAAACTAGATACCCCAATGATGATTGTGGCCAAGTTTGGTTTGATTTGGCCCAGTAGTTTCAGAGGAGAAGATTTTTGTAAAAGTTAACGACGACGGACGACGACGACGACGGACGACGGACGACGACGGACGACGGACGACGACGGACGACGGACGCCAAGTGATGAGAAAAGCTCACTTGGCCCTTCGGGCCAGGTGAGCTAAAAACTGATCAAATTCGAAATGGGATAATGGGACTATTTAAGGGTCTTGTGGCTGTTACCTTGTAAGTCAGCTTCTTAAATTAACACCGTTTATGGGACTAGTACCTGTAAGCAGGATTTTCATACCACATTAATATATATAGGCTTACATGTATATGTAAGTAACACTTGCTACTGGATGTAATAGATTAATCAATAGACTGGTAACATTGGTTATAGTATAACAACCTCACTCAAGTTATTTTTATTTACCTTTTGACAAACCATTCCATTAAATAGCCCAACAATAGCCCAACAACATAAACAGAAAATTAAAAAAAAAAATAGTTTCCATATGTCCTCACTCAATTTAAAAATTAGAATTTATGATATGAATCCTCCTATTCAAGGCAGCATAACAAACTGAAAATAAAACAAATTTCATAGCTTCCAAATGTTATTACAAACTATATCAGCTCCCTGATGTAGCTTTCCATCAATGAATTTTAAAACTGCATTCTGCAGTAAAACATGTATTTTAATCCCTTTTTGGCAATAGTTTTCACTGACTTGCATCTGTGTGTGCATATCATGATTTTAAATAAAACAGTACCCAGTAGTTGTCAGCATATAATATGATCTTCTTTGCCTGTACTTTATGTGATTAATAAATTAAACTATGATGAAAATAAATTTAAAATATTAATTGTCAGATTTTGGTATTTATTTGTGCTGCTTTAACAAACATCAGTTGATGTATTTGTCAATTTTATGTTATCTTATACATCCTAAATTTTGACTACATAGTTAAGATTTCAATTTTTAAAATTTCCCAAAAAAATATATTCACTAGGCTCTTTTTCTTGAGAAACAGCTGAATATTTGCTTATCTGTAATACATTTACCGTATTTATTCTAATAAATACCCCGGGGGCGAAGACAATCTCCGAAAGGGGAGCGTCAATTTGAGAAACGAATTTCGTACCTTACTTCATTGACCTTTACCTGAATTCAAATAATTTGTTAAAATTTTTGAATGAACAAGCGTGCACATCAATGGAACATAATTTCAACAGCGTACTGTGTAACTGACAGATCTATTTTTGGAACTTGTACACACTGTGTTGGATTATCGGAGTGGATTAAAACATGGGCATCATTGATTTTTGTTTCATGTTTCTCAGTGACCGGGTCGATGTCTTTGCAATATTGTAATGGTTAAGTTTCAATTTTATTTTTTAACTACAAAATGGGGGCGTTTATTAGAACTCAAAAGTTCTGAACGCACGATTTTTGGTAGGGGGCGTTAATTAGAAGGGGGGCTTTAAATAGAATAAATACGGTATTTATGTTTAAATATTTTTTATATTATATTATTTATTGGAAATTTCATGGATTTAGAAAAAAAAGTCACTTTTTGGCTTAATTTAATACTTTTATTTATTAGAAAGCTTCATCTCATTCACATGTGGAAGAATTAATGCATTACTGGGGTTAAGTCATAAAGTAAGGAAGTACCATCGATTATTATTGCAGTTAAAAACTTTTATTAATTAGTTCATGATGACACATCAACGCTGGGGGTATTTATACAAATCATCTGGAAGAGTTATTGTCCGTTATCGAACCCGAGTTATCTTTCTTCTTTCGTAACCGTAAACAAATGGTGGCCAAAATCTACGTGAACGACAGTCTCGATTTACAAGTATTTTTGCCAAGAAAACGAAAACGGAAACAGTTTTTGAAGGAAAATAACTCAGTGGCTCATTGAAATAGCATTTTGAAACACACGTGTGCATAAGAAATGTTGCGGAATGTAAGTGAAGGTGATATACAGTACGCAATGACAAAAAATCAATCTACGTTATCGACACACGTTTTCAAGGTAAATTGCTTCTTTCTCTATGAACAGTCTACGGACGCTCAACCTATGATATTTATCTACATTTAATCAAAATTTGACCGCACAACTTGCTACGGTTCCTGAGTTTTCAATGACCAAAACTACGAGGTTGTTTTTGCTGTAGCACATGTCAAATTAATCCCGGTCAGGCAAACGGCTCATGCAAATAAATTTCTGCCAGAGAATCCTGCGAAAAAAATAAATTCAGTAGTGAAAGTGTTAAAATATAATCTTGTAGTATTCTTAAACACACGAAATATACAAAACAATGATACAATTTCCTTTTCCGATATGCTCATAAGTAAAAATGTTTGTTTTAATCAATAAACTTACGTTTGTACAACAGCATTACTTATAACACTGGTCATCTTGACCGTCTTGTCTAAAGCACAGCTCAGTAATATACCATCATCAACGTTAGGATGGAAACTTACATCACGTATAGTCTTACTGTGGATAGTTAAATACTGAGAAGTTTTGAAATCCAGCGTACTTATCTAAAACGAACAAATCATTTTATTTATTGTATGTGATTGTATTTTGTAATTTACCTCTTGTTTCACATGTCAATGTGACAGAGTGTTTTTTGAAATACACCATATTGTATTGTATTGTATTATAAACAAGTTTACATGTAATCTTTGGACTACTGCTATCTTGATGATGATGATAAATGCCTAACGTCCAGTAGCAAATCAAAAGGACTAGAACATGTTTATCATAATATAATATGAATATAGCTTTGTACATAGCTAACTTACGAGACCAATGTTTAAAGGAAATCGGTAAACAAGAAGTTGATTAAGAATGAATCTAAATATGCTTCACACAGGAAAGTATGGTAACATGAAGACTGATAACAAAATTTAGGACTCTGATTTGCAGTTCCTGTAAAAATGCAAATAATTTCATATCTAATATATATATTTCTACACACAATATTTCTGAAATCAAAAAAAATAATCTCACATTTTTGTCCAGACTTATTCAATAACAAATGCACACAATATTTACTTAATTTACAGTTATAAAATCTATATTTACCTATAAATTTAAAGTATTCATAACAAGACACCCACCTTCTTAATTCCAAATCCTGGAAAGAGAGAACTTGCTGACGGCTGAGACACAACCAGTGTGGCTAATGATGGACTGTATGCCATCACACGACAGTTCCCACCCTGAAAGAAATAATTTTTTCAATCTAATAATGATCATGAGGGAGTTTAGATATCATGTTTTTGCATAGAAAACATGTCTGCTTTTACCAATTTTCATTGCATCTTCTGGACTTTTCTATTTTCTATTCATTTATCAACTTTAATCAAAACCAAGATTTCCCTTCTTTTTCAATTTCCTTCAAAATTATTTCTCTCATTTGATGGTATAACAGATTTTGATTTAAATTGATTTTTGGTGTTTAATTGCACTTTCAAACCTATTGGCTATTTGGTGCCAGTAAGTTTTTATTGTTAAGAGGAAGCCAAAGTCTCCTGAGAACAACCACCATTTGGCAGGATAGCTGATAAAACTAGTCAATTAATATGTGGGGTTCAAAATCACAATCTCAGTATGGATTGGCTTGTGGAACAGTAGTTGAACTATATACTTGGCCATCAAGGCCCTTGTAAAATAGAAATCCTAGCAAATTCAGTGGTATCTCTTACAGTGCAAGAAAACAAGCTTTAATTAATTTTGTGTTAACTCACATCCCATATTTTGATTGTTTTGTCCAAGATAAACTGTCCATCACTCTGTGTAGACGTAGGATTATCTGATACATTTGACTGCGATGAATTTATAGACATCTGTGATGGCTGTGATCTGTAAATAAAAATAATATGTGGATTTTAAAATAATAAAATGTGTCTTATTTTCATGTTTTTCCAAAATAATGTGTTTCATTTTCATCATGTTCATGATTTTCAAAAATAACAATTTTTCTAATTTCAGTTCTAGTCAACATTTTTGGAATGGAGATATGCATAGACCCAGGTGAGCTTAGACTGAACAGCAAAAATAAAACAGAGAATAATTTGAAATAAAAACAATTTACTTATTTAGAAGAATTTGTAAAGATTTTCAACATTTTCACACATATTCAAACGATAACTTTCAGGCCTAAAAGTAATTTGCCGTTTCAGAATCTAATGCATTCTGGGAAATATTTTGAAAAGCATACACCAAAACTTGGTGATAGGTTTAAAACGTGATAAATAGAAATTCAACCATTGACGTAACATTATTTTCATTTTGGTGTACGAACAATGAGATTACCCATAGTCCTTTAGATTCTGAAAAGGTGAATTGAATGTATCTGTATATAAACTTGAAGAAACAGAACCCAGAGCCCTGAACATATGAAAATTAATTCAGTTGTTGTTGTTTCTTGCTACTTGTCGTATTGTTTTGAACTAAAATAAGACGCAAGTTTTCTGGTTAAATCGTTTTACATTTGTTATTTCTGGACTTTTGTAGCTTGATAGGAGTTACAGATTTTGCTCAATAATGAAGGCACTACAGTGACCTAGATATGTTTACTTCTACATCATTTGGTCTGTGGGGGAGAGTTGTCTAATTGGCAATCATACCACATATTTATATTAAGATAAGTAAATTATCAACACATCTCTTTCAAAACTATACCCGACATTTTGTAATGTTCTCGTTATCTCTTTAGCAATCATACCATATCTCCTTATATTTATATTAAGATGTATAAGCCTCTATCAAAACTTTACCTGACATTTTGTAGTTGTTCTCGTAACTTTGCAATCTCTGTCCGTAGCTTGTTATTGTCTCCGACAGTCATCTGATACTGCATTCTTATTTGTGCAGCCTCCATTTCACTTCTCCTCCTGCCCTCTTTTTCTTTTTCTAAGTCCTGGAGAGCTCTATCCCTTTCTGTAGTATCTACAACCTAAATATTGAACTTGTAGGTAAACATGGTAAAAACAATAAAGTGATTTTTGAATAAAAACTCAAGGTAATGCTAAACCATTAAGATTAATTCCTCCAACATGTGCATTCTCTTCAAAAGATTGAGAGGCAGAAGACCCCACCAGGATAGTCCAATATGAAAATAATTCTCCAAATATCATGGCAAAAAACTAACAAACAATCAAACAAGAATGTGTCCAAAGTACACGGATGCCCCACTCGCACTATCATTTTCCATGTTCAATGGACTGTGAAAATGGGTAAAAAATATAATTAGGCATTGAAATTAAAAAGATCATATCATAGGGAACATTTGTACTAAGTTTCAAGTTGATTGGACTTCAACTTCATCAAAAACTACCTTGACCAAAAACTTTAACCTGAAACTCGCACTTTCATTTTCTATGTTCAGTGGACCGTGAAATAGGGGTCAAAAGTTTAATTTGTCTTTAAAATTAGAAAGATCATATCATAAGGAACATATGTACTAAGTTTCAAGTTGATTGGACTTCAGCTTCATCAAAAACTACCTTGACCAAAAACTTTAACCTGAAGCGGGACAGACGGACGAACGAACGAACGGACAGACGAATGAACGGACAGACGGACGAACGGACGCACAGACCAGAAAACATAATGCCCCTCTACTATCGTAGGTGGGGCATAAAAACCAGAAGCTACAATGTTCCTATACTGAATATTATCATATTCGTACCAACCTTTAAACATTTAGCATACAACACTCGAATGTCTTGTCTTTTAGCTTTAGAATTACACTGAGGGCACTTTCCTCCTTGACCTTTCAACCATTTATCTATACAACTAAAAATAAATTACATTGTCATTGATATTACATTTCAAAAATCTGTAACTTACCTGCAAATGTTTAAAATAACCACGAGGGAATTTATGCACAAACAGACCAGATAAATCTGTTTTGCTTGCCATAAGAATTTTGAAACTAATAATCTTTGTTTTTTTATTTAGTTTTTTGGTTCTTAAAGTTTATTGAAATACACATATGAAAGTCTGAAATTTTATTTGTTCCTACTTTTCTACATTTTCCAATTACAATGCCATCAAAACAGATCCTTGAAATCTATATTTCTCCTTATCACAATCTTATCTTCAATCATGGAGTAAGATGTTTTCAAGATCTTTTTTTAATGTTGAATTGCTGTCTCCTTGACATATTCACATATCTATATTCATATCAACAAAAGTTAATCACAAGTTTATATGTAGAATTATAGCGTATAACTACCTCTGTCCAAAAAGATGGCCACATTTTAATGAAGCTAGTCTGTGATTACCAGAACTTGTCCATTCTTCAAAACATATAGGACAGCACTGAAACAAAATGTATTTGTGCATTTTTAATTGTATAAATACTATTTGGATAGCAAATGTTTTTTCTCCTAAGGCTAAGTAACAAATGTCTAAGACTTCTTTATAAGGTTTTTGAGCTTTTTATATTTCAAAATTTTAATAATGCACAATTTTTTTCCTGTACAACTAAAACTTGGCAGTGTCAAAATATCTGCACATACTTGAAATTTGATTCTTCATAATTGAACGTCAAAATACAGAAGTGCATAGTACCATTTATCGCAAAATTGTTTGTTCTTTTGCCAACAATTGTTTGACGCAATTAAGAGGAATTAAATGCATCAAGGAAAATTAAGGAAAAATTATACACGTTTAAAATGACTTATACTATGCTTGATGTCAATAAATAAACAAACTCTTGTAAAGCCACTACCTGGTATTATTAAAACTAATAGTTTATATAATCATGAATAACAAAAATACTGGCAATTCTCCTCCCATCTCCCCTTCCCCTAAAATGGAATAAAAGATTGCTCTTATCATTTTTCAGATGATTCAATATTTCAGGTATTTAATGCAAATAGCAGGAATTATTGTTTGAACTTGAACATGGCTACAAACTTTAAAGTGATCATACATTGCCTTCGTCCTCTGGTTCACCACCACCAGGTTTCTCTGGCGTCATTATCCTCCGTCGTTTTGGTGACCTGAAATCTCTAGGTGAATCTGTATGTCCCTGAATAACCTGCACAGCATTGGTGGCTGATACAGAAGATAATACTGTAGACAGTGTTGAAGGTGCTCCTAAGTTAGGACCACCATTTCCTGCTGTTTCCATGGCAACAGATGCAGCAGATGATGTTGATGGCTGATTAGGTGAAGAGTTAGAACCACCGCTTTCAGTTGTTCCCATGTCAACTGGTGCAGCAGATGTTGATGGTTGATTAGATGCAGAATGAGGAACACTACTACCTGTTGTTTCCATGGAAACAGATGTTGATGGTTGATTGGATGAAGATGATGATGATAAGATTGTAGATAAAGAGTTTGACGAGGATGTTGTGATGGGCTGCATTGTGATATTGTGGACAGAATCCATTGTTGTGACAGCATTTGATTGTATGGTGATGTTAGTTATGGATTCAACAGAAGTCTCTGCATTTGTTTCTAGATTCAGACTAGGAAGTGGTGGCAGGGTAATAACACCAGGTAATGTTGACCTGGATGATTGAGCTCCTGAATCCACAACTGTAGCTGCTCCAACAGATGGCAGCACTTGTTGGTTTTCTTCCTAACAAAATAAATGAGGTTATGTATGCTTGAACCAGTTGTTAAGATAATAAATTTCTCAATCAGAAGTTAAACTCATTGTTTGTTATTTACTTATCAATGATGTTTGATTTTTCCCCAGGTTCACTTAGTTTACTTCGGTAAAAAAAACAGAAGAAATTGATCAGTTGAATAGAGGGGGTGGGGAGGGGGGATAAAAAATTTGCCCTGGATATTACAATTTGATTTTTAAGAAGATATATATGAATAAGTAATTGATCAATGTCTAAAAAATATCTATTAATAATCCCTCTGTCTAGGTTCTACTACTTTTGCGGCAGGCTTGACAAAAACAAATTGAAAAGATAAGGAAGCACCTAGTTACCTTGTTTTCAGAGGTTAAAATATATAACTTCTTACAAAAAGCTTATAGAACTATATATATATATATATAATATAATATTATGAGGCAACTTTAAGTTTCAAGATCAGGACCCATCCTCCATCCCTATTGTCCTTTAAAATTGACAATTCTCATAATCAAACTTATGTCAGCTTGTTTTTCTAAAACACTTAAGCATTCACCATTATTTACATGCATTATATTTAAAAAAAAATTATTTGTTCAAGTCCCCCCCCACCCCCTTGAGATTAAATAAAGATAATAAGTTAAAAATAGAAATAACATTTATAGTACATGTACCATTAATATACAATCTTGTAATTGAATTTATTTACAAAGATACAATTTTGAAGTGTCTGCCATAAAAATTAGTATTAAAAAAAAATTCCAAAATCTTTATGATATTACCTAAAATATATGCAAAAAACAAATATTTGGTTAAAAAAAATAAAAATTTCTAATAAAATAAAATTACTGATTGGAAATGAAATGTTGATGTAACATCTGGAGTTCAAGGTTCATCTTATGTTGTTTATCAGTTAAGATGGTTACCTGTATCTTCACTTTATCAGTTTATGTCATTTCCATCAAGGGAAATAACTCTAGATTTTTTTTTAATATTTGTGAAAAAAGCCATTTCCCCCATAAAGTAGAGATTTCATAAATTCACAAAATAAGCCTTTATTGAATGAAATTGTTTTAACATTCCCAAGACATAGTTATCAATCTATACTGTTACACAATAAAATCATAAAATATTTGCAAACTTTATTCTAATAATATTTAAATATGTTAAAGCTTTGTTGATGAAACTCAGAAAATTTGTGGGTATATAAATATTTAAGTAACCACTACCATTGCCGGAATGAACCTCAGTGGTCTGGGGTGCAGGCTTCAAACCTGTAGCTGATTAGCGTCAGAGTGGTTCAATTCCACCTTTCCGGCGATTTTTAGTTTCAAAATATTTAGAACACTTGTAAAAAGAAAATATAATGAACACCTTACGTACCAGCTGGTTTTACAATTTTTTTTAAATGAATTAATCCCAGATCAAGTTTAGGTGGTCTCCAATGTGTTAGACATCCACATTATATGAACATGATTAATGATAAAGAAAAAATTCAGATGTAGGACTAGGAAATAATTTATTGTTGTCCATGAATCAGTTATGATTTGTCTCTCAATATGTATATATGTTATTGATATTAGCTCTTTAATATTATTTTTTTTGAAGCTTAAAAAAAATGTATGAGTCAACCCAATTGCATTATTCTGGGACATAGGCCAAGGACTCCCAAAAGATGATTTCATAGTAGCCTTTAAAAAAATCTGAGAGCCATTCAGGTTTGCCTTTCAATATAAAGGCATTAACTTCAACATGTACCTAAACAGTCTTATTTTTCATGATTTCAAACATCAACATAAGTTGATAATACGTCAACATTGAAATAAAGTTGTTACTTGTTTACCATCATAAACTTGCCATACAATTTTGGGCGAAATGACAAGGGCAAAATAATAGATTTCTATTAAAGATTATAAACTGATCAATTACATGATTTGGAAGTGTGTCTACGTCTACTTCTACATCTTCATCATCACTGTCTTCTACGTTGACCTCTGACACGATACTGACATCTGAATCATTGTCTTCTCCCTAAAATACAACAACAATTATTGATTAATAATCCATTCTGAATGTAACACATCCTCTGATTGGCTATAAGTATTTTGTCTAGGAATAAAATTGAGAAAGGAAATGGTGAATATATGTCAAAGCGACAACCACCCGACCATAGAGCAAACAACAGCCGAAGGCAACCAATGGGTCTTCAATGTAGCGAGAATTCCCGCACCCGTAGGTGTCCTTCAGCTGGCCCCTAAAATATGCATAATAGTACAGTGATAATGGACGCCATACTAAACTCCGAATTATACACAAGAAACTAAAATTTAAAATCATACAAGAGAATATTTTACCATTTCAGCTATGCACATACATTGAAATATAATGGCAAAACAAATTCCAATAAAATAAATGATATAAAACATTGATTGTCTTAATCTTAAATAATTTTAATTTAACAACCTCGGAATCTGGAAATAATTCTTCGTCTGTCACTGCCTCCACGTCAATATCAATGTGCCGCTCGGGTGATTCTGTAACAACTATAATTTCATCATCCGAACCTTCCACATCAATGTCTGACATTATAAGTACAACCTTGAGATTAAAATTTCCATGATTTTATCTGAAACATAAACAAATAAAGAGTAGCAATACAGATCTATAGAAGCTCACATTGATTTATCGAAATTATATACAACAATATTCATGATGTTGCAATCGCTGTTATTTCACTGCCACACTGCATGTAGTAAAGGTATCATTGCTGTTGAGTCGTGTTGTCTTTATCTATATATCTATCAGCTTGTTTGATCACTGAGTCATGTCAGTCACAACTTTTGGGACTTTCATACTACAGATTCACCAGGCGTTGGTTCACTTTCATTTGTAATTTAAAAAATGAAAATGTACATGTGTATGTACAATTCCATGCTCTGGCTTAGTACATGTACAATGTACAACACATGTATGTCATGTATGTAGAGTTTTAAAAAAAAAAAAAAAAAGGAGCATTTTCTTCTTCCGGGTTACGAGTCCAACTCTATTAAAGTGTTATTGCAATTGACTCTCAAATAGACAGGAGGCCACTGTCTGACCAAATTTAAATAAACAGATAAAGTTAGATTAGACAAATGTTTGAAGAAAACAAATATGTAGGGTGTAAACAGACTTTGGGTGTGAACATGCAGGGTGTAAAAATGAAAGGGGGGAGAATGTGAATTGGCAGGAACAAGTTTTTTGGGAGAATGGACATGGATTCCTGGTTTTACACTGTCACTGTTCTACTGCTCTATCCCTGGTTAGAAGTGGAAATTTTGGCGTGAATTTGCGGAAACAAATTTTTGGGGAGAATGGACAAACATTCCTGGTTTTACACTGTCACTGTCAGAGGCGGATTTAGGGGGTGCCCCCCCCCCCCCATTTGAGAAAAAAAAATTTGGTTGCTTATATAGGGAATAACTGAAGCGTGACGAGATCAGTCCCCCTCTTAGGCAGCCAATGGGCCCCCACTTATGAAAATTTCTGGATCCGCCACCGACTGTTCTACTAGTGCTTGATTACTGGAGGATGGTAGTGGACATTTTGTCAGGAAACTCGTGCACTTAGTACATAGGCTGATCCAGGGGAGAAAATGGTTGATTATACAGGGAATCACTGAAGCACGACTGACACAAGCCCAGCCCCTCACCTTAGGTCAGTCAGAGGTCCTTAATTATAAAAAAAAGTTTTGTATCCGCCTCAGATTTGTTATTTTTTTTAGCTAACCAAGTCAATTACTAAGGACTTTGGAATCAATTAAACTGTACATGAAGACATTGTGTGTGTTTTTATAGGAGAATAAATGATATTTGTTGTTAGCAGAATTGCATAATCGGAATAATTTTCAGGAGAAAAAAACTAAAAAAATGGCATGTTTTTCAGTGTATAATTTTTCCTCTCTCAAATATGACATGCTATCATTTGTATTACCTATGAATATACTGGGAAGTCTATATAATTATATGCCCTCAAAACATAAAGATGCATTTGCTAGTTCCAAAATAAATAAAGAGTTCAAAAATAATCATTTCATTTCAGAAAATTTACCGCTAAACATCATATTCAAAGCAATGTAAATATCCAAGACAAGCCGAAATAAAATAATCTGGGTACTAGGGAAGCTTTGAATAATGTTTTTATTACATAAAGTGTTTAACTGATTCTGATTTATATTATCGGAACTTACTTTGGTTTATCCATCCTGACTAATTGGACAGTCAGATGACAGTTCAGAGTGAGAGTTGTAACAGTTTTGTACTACCTGATTTTTTTTTTTAAATCAAAACAACATTCTCT
Source organism: Mytilus galloprovincialis (assembly GCF_965363235.1). NCBI lineage: Eukaryota > Metazoa > Mollusca > Bivalvia > Mytilida > Mytilidae > Mytilus > Mytilus galloprovincialis. The sequence continues at coordinate 78,935,779 of NC_134844.1, forward strand.
TTTCTATAAAGGAGGAGACTGTTGCTAGCTCTAGGTATAATTCACCAGTATAAGCACAAAATGCATGTCAACAGTAACACTGTTCCAAGATCTTCCAAGTTGCAAACAAAATATTAGGCTCACACCCAATGGCTTAATTAGCTTAGTAGTTTTTACGTGTAAGCCAAAACCACGGAGAGGGGTATGAGGGTCGCTAGCGGGTCCAGGTCAATTTACTGAGACAAATTCGCTGCTAGATAAATTATCACAGAGGAAGAAATAAATCTTGTCAAAAGCACTGTTCGTAGTAGTCCGAGATTACTCTGACGTCCAACGGCTGTTTTGAAAGACAAGCTGGGGCCACGTCCAGAGTAATCTCGGACTATGTTCGTAGTGGCTTGATAAGAGGCAAAGCCCACGAAAGCTAACGAGTTATCGAGAATTATATTTTATTCCTGTCATTAGAAACTCATCAATAGCAACATACTTTTATGTCTTATTTATAGACAATGATAGATGTTCAGGTGCAATATTAAAATTTTTGAAAAGGTTTCTATGGAATCCTGGTTATTGTCTGCTATTGCTTCCCACTTTAAGAATCCATTTATCAGTCCATTACAGTATTTTAAAAAATCAAATGGTTCTTCATGTATTTTTATAAATTTATCATGTAATGATGTTTGAAAAAAAACATGACAGGCCATCTGTTAAAAATTTACCGTCACAATTAAAAAGTGATGTTGCTTGAAAGTTATTCAGAGCAGATCTAATGTCATTCGGAGACAAAATTCAATAAAATACTACATACCTGTCAACCTGTGATGATGAAAATGCAGGTCATGACCTGCATTGAAGAATCAAATCTCAGGTCATAACGCGTACGAACTTTTTCGAGCTGAATTTCAGTATTTATGGTACATTTTCTTATAATGTATATCAAAGATACCAAAACATCAATGCATGTTCACTTTGTTAAGTCATTTTAAATCTTATTAAATATTATTTCATTGCAATTTTCAAGATTTTTATAAATTTGTGTAACTCAGTCATATGTGCTTTACTTTTTGAGAAAAAATACTAAAATCATCAAACACTAGAATTTAATGTAATTCTTTTGATGTTTGAGACTATTGACTATTAGTACGGTGACCAAGTAAGGAAAAGTCGCTTATTTAAGGAGTTTAATCGTCATTCGGACTATACGGCTATAAAACACAGTATTGGTAGTATAAAGGTTACACTTCACATTTTGACTTGTCGTCAAAAAATCGTACGGTGCAATTTTTGTAAAATGGGCTTTGAAGTTCGTTCCCTTACTTTAAATAAAAAAATACTTTCAAAAGATTTTAGGCCTACATTCTAAAAGAACATTCGTGATATGCTTTTTGTTATTATATACATTGTTGTAACACCTTATTTTAACAATTACAAACAAAGTTTAGCAAACTTAATCCGTTATTGAAGAGTTTTTTGTTAAAATTGAACACTACGAATATTTTGCATGTAATAGAGTACGTTTCAATTCCTTTTTCATCATTTATTTTTACGCAAAATGTAAAATAATCAACATTTATATGATATTTCAAATCTTTATTAAACAACAATTTCAAAATCATTTATCTCAGAAGCATTATTTTGACTTGTGCATTGAAACAAACTATACACTACAAAATGAAGATACAGGGTTTCCTCTTAAAATTCGACTTCAGTTGTACAAAAATATTGAACCGGACCGCTACTTTTATTTTAATCTATAAATGCTATTTCATCTCACAACGATTTTCATTGCTAAAATTTGTTCAATACGATCTTTTTTGTTTGTTCATGGTCCCATTTCGTGTTCGTTATCGTGGTTTTTTTTATGTATTTTTAAAAGATTTCTTATTTTCGTATGCTTATTTGATATGTTTTTTTTTCTTTTTATATATTTCAAAAATTAAGAACCAAGTCTGAACTTGGACATGTAGTTATCTGGAAAATGTTGGAATTAGGAAGTCCTTTGCGATTAGGTCCTAGTAGTTAAAAAAGGCAACACATGTGTTTTAATTTTGAAAAGTGTATCGTTTGCCAGAGAAGAAGTAATGAATCACTTCCTTTACTGTAAAGAGTAAACGTTGTTTTTACTGCCACATCATGCACAACAAACCAAGTAATAGATGATTAAACTTGTATACATTTTATATGGATTATACAACGAAAAAGAATCACTTTGTGAATAGCTGATTTCGAATTGTAGGGTCAAAACCCTTCTCAATTACCTTTAAACTTTATAGGAGTTACATTTCGGAGATTATAACTGTTGAAAGACTTAATGACGCAATGTGTTGAAGAGTATGAGTCGTTTGTTGAAGTTCCTGATTTGGTGAACCTATATCTATTTGATTCTGATTTATATTGTGTACTTTCCCTTCCTTCCTTAGGCCCATCACTCACAACTTATACCAGTCTGAGAGGTGGTATGGCATTGCTCAAATGTATTGATGATAAAAAAAAGGAAGAATGATTCCTGACTGGAAGAAGTTTCTTTCTGTTAAAGAAAACCAACAGGCTCTCCCTAATTTCTTTTGTAGTTTTTCTTCTTCAAAACTATGACAAATCCCCTATAATTCCCCCTTATAGTGAACTTTACTTAGCCAGAATGTTTGTAAATCCGAAATTGTTGAAGTCATTCCAGACAATAATGTTAATCGCTGTCGTAAGTTGGTTAGCACTCAACAAGCGCCAATACTCGTATGATAATTAATGCCTCATACTTTGAAATGAAGTTATTAGAAATGAGAAAGAGCGACAGAATAATCATACGGACCTCTGATACGGATGTGATTGTTCTGTGTGTTCACTACTACAAACAGATGACACATGCATGCGAGTTGTAGGTGCAGATGGGGAACTTTAGCAGTGTAAACAATAGTTGAAGATTTTTAACCATTCACCAACTGTGACTGCGCTTGCTTTCACCCAACAATTTATAAACTGTCTCCTGCTGTACAGGATGCGACACAACTTTGTATCTGTTTGGAGTAGTGAGAAAATAGTCTACAAGACTTTGAAGGACACGCATGGCTATTGTAGTTACAGAGCTTTGGGAGTACCGGTACTGACGAAGATGAAGCCCTTGTTTGTGCAAGAATATAGTTTCGAAGATGTATGATCTGAAGCATCTCTTTAAATCATGATATGAATAAAATGCGCGTCAAGCTTGCCACCAGTGAAGATGTAGGTTTAGTCAGGTTACTTCTCTGTGAAGCGGCAATTTTGACCGCATCACACATTGCTAAAGGTCCTGTTCGGTCACCCTTAGAATACGGTTGGCAAAAATTAATTAATTCAGTACATCCCGTTTATTTTGAAGGGCATATGGACCATAATTTGGTATTCGGCCTTTGGTTTCTTTTTGTATCCTTTTTTATAAGTTCTAAAACTTTAACTTTTATTCTGTGGGTTGTGTTGGTGTTAGAATAGTATTAATGGAACAATTGAGTTTTTCAAGAAAAAATTAATACATTTTGATTCACCGTTTGCGTGACAGGAAACCAAACAGGAAACCAATCTTTATTTTCTTTATTTTGCACAATATATTTCAAAAGACATAAATGAACACCATTACTAGTGTTACTTGCTTCATGTTAATATTTAAAATCTATTTTTAATGTTAAATTAAAGTTTTTTTTAAACACGACACGAAACCATAAGAAACCGAAAGCATTTTTTAAGTTTTATTTTATTGCAAAATCTGCTTAAAATAATCTGAACAGTATACTTTTTCTTAAAAGCCATCTTAAATGTAACAGTATTATAAAACTCCTAAATATGTGCTTGTTTTGAAAACAATAAGTACAATTTATTCAGAAATTTCCATATTTTCTTCATTGATACAGGATACCATAATCGTTGTATCTTGATGTTTTAGCCAAAAAACTGTATTTATATTTGGTTTTGAAATTCCAGTAATATACAATTTATTCCAAATCATTGGCAATGTAAAATTCTTTAAATCCAGTAAAGAAAAAAACTTTTAACTTGGAATTAAAATCTTTAAAATACATTGTAGGCACCATGTGATATTTGTGACCTGTACACCATCTACATGGTTTCCACATTTTAACCTACTTTAGTGGGCTAAAATCAATAAAGTACTTCCTTTCAAGTCATGCATGGTAAAAGTTTACTTCTCCTTTGACAAGTTTATTGCGTTTCTGAAAAGTGTTTGCAGAACATGAATAAAAAAAAATAAATAAAAATTGTGACAAAGATACCAACTTTGTACATTCCAAGTGTAACGGTACATTAACATGTATTTTTTATTAAATTATCTTTATTCACCTAAAATATCCAGTAATATTTACTGCTGACGCAAAATCAATCCAACGAGCATCGGCACAATGATAAGAGACGTAATGTCGATTGAATTTTCCAAGGACCCTTTACATCGTTATCTGGAAACGAAGTGTGTTATAACGTCTGTCAAATTTGAAATCGATTTTGTCAAGTCATTGGGCATTTATTTTCACACAAGATTGTATGTAACATTATGCACATAGGAAAAATAATAGACCCACGTCGCAATCTCTTTGAAAATTGTATTTTCCTTTTTTAAACAAGACGAAACAAGTCTACAGATTATGTTTGCTAACATCCTGTTGGAAACAAAAACAATGTTTAGACCTAGTATTTCATATATCCGGCTGTAAGGGCGTGATCACATGTTAGACACATGTTTCGCGTATGACCGGAAATGATTAGAACTTAACGACAAAAACAATTTTAATAAAAAAAAGGAAATAACTGGACTTCTGTTTCGTGTGAAATGTAACGCATAACGATAACGTCATTTTCTAACTTAATTATTACGAAGAACAAAACTAGAATGTAAATCATCTCTGATTTACCTGTTTGAACATCTCGCGAGAGTTCATATTTGCATATTGTTATAAAGAATTCTATTACAACAAAGCAGATTACATCATCTAAAATTTGCGTTACGAAATCAGAAACCAAAGTAACGCTAGTGTTCTTACACCTGCTACAGAATACTTATAGTTCTTGGCATTTTCTTCTGAGTATTCTTATTGGTCGATGTTCTTTATTATTTGAAAGCAAAAGTTACGAATTTGCCGGTGACGATTATCTATAAATCAGTCAGCGTTATGCACTTTGGAAGCGAAAAGTAACGCGAGAAACGACACAAAAATATGGTCGTATAATCTTTGAAATTTGTTAATTTCAATTTTTTTTCTAGGGAAGAGTAGCATACACTTGTATGTTGATAAAAATAAAGGCATCTTTAGATGTAGTTACAACTTTTCTTACAGTAATACACATTTTTGTCGAGCCTTCGACTTTAGTCGAAAAAGCGAGACTAAGCGATCCTACATTCCATCGTCGTCGGCGTCGTCGGCGGCGTCAACAAATATTCACTCTGTGGTTAAAGTTTTTGAAATTTTAATAACTTTCTTAAACTATACTGGATTTCTACCAAAGTTTGACAGAAGCTTGTTTATGATCATAAGATAATATCCAGAAGTAAATTTTGTAAAAATAAAATTCCATTTTTTCCATATTTTACTATAATTGGACTTAGTTTTTTCTGCGGGGGGACAAAACATTCACTCTGTGGTTAAAGTTTTTTGAATTTTAATAACTTTCTCAAACTATCCTGGGTTTGTACCAAACTTGGACAGAAGCTTGTTTATGATCATAAGATAATATCCAGAAGTAAATTTTGTAAAAATAAAATTCCATTTTTTCCGTATTTTACTTACAAATGGACTTAGTTTTTTTCTGCGGGGAACCATTACATTCACTCTGTGGTTAAAGTTTTTAGAATTTTAATAACTTTCTTAAACTATCCTGGGTTTGTACCAAACTTGGACAGAAGGTTGTTTATGATCATAAGATAGTATCCAGAAGTAAATTTTGTAAATAAATAAATCCATTTTTTCCATATTTTACTTTTAAATGGACTTAGTTTTTCTGCGGGGAATCATTACATTCACTCTGTGGTTAAAGTTTTTAAAATTTTAATAACTTTCTTAAATTATCCTGGGTTTGTACCAAACTTGGACGAAGCTTATTTATGATCATAAGATTGTATCCAGAAGTAAAGTTTGTAAATAAATAAATCCATTTTTTCCATATTTTACTTTTAAATGGACTTAGTTTTTCTGCGGGGAACCATTACATTCACTCTGTGGTTAAAGTTTTTAAAATTTTAATAACTTTCTTAATTAAACTATACTGGGTTTGTACCAAACTTGGACAGAAGCTTATTTATGATCATATTAGATTGTATCCAGAAGTAAAGTTTGTAAAAAGATTACTCCGTTTTTTCTGTAATTTACTTTTAAATGGACTTAGATTTTCTTACAATCATAAAATAGTAACAAGAGGAATATTTTTATTGATTTTTTTCCTCATTATTGTTGAGCCTGCAATTTACAGCAAAAATAGGCGAGACACTGGGTTCCGCGGAACCCTTACAAATTTTTATCACTTTTCTATCGTTATAGGAAACGAGCCCAATATCAAATTATGGTCCATATGTCAGCAGAATTCTTGCAGGATCTTTTGTGTTCATGTAAGGGAAAATCTCCATGTAAAAAGTGTTTGTTCATAATGGTAAAGCTCCTTACGTGTACGGAGCTTTGCTCCTGTCAAGGGTAAGAATTATGTAGAAATTCCTTGACAGATGAATCAGAAGATACTCCTGGATGAAATCTGTTTTGTGAATCATTTTGATTGGATTTTTCGAGGTAATATAAGTTGTTTTTTTTTGTAATGAATTACATGCATTAGCTTTTGAAAAATAAACGTTCGGGATAGAAGGCTTTAATTGAAAACCACATTTATCATTTATTGCTGAGGTTGAATGTCATCCGGCACCCAGCAAGGTAACTTCTGTAACTTTAACGGAATTTGTATTGATCTTGTATAATAGAACAAGTGTTTGAAAAATTATAATTTTCAGAATTAATCGATTACTAAGTAATAAGTTCCTTTTTTTTTTTTTTACATTTTCAAGATAATTCAACACAAAATGCTGCTTATATCTTTCAATTTTGAAAATATAGATAGAAAAAAAAAGAAAACAGTATGTTGATCTTTGACCTTAATTTATGCAAAACTGTTACCACATTTCTTTTTGACGACATCGATATTCCAAAAGTACTCATTTTTCCGAATCCAATGATATATAATCTAGCCATATACAGTTGGAAACCCGGTTGAAATAGAACAAAAGAATCGAAGCTCTTTGTTAGAGAAGGCGATAAATGTGAATTGCATTGTTTACTATAGTGACAAAATTTTTAAAAGTTAATCGAAACAAACAAAATTACAATTTTCTTCTCAATTACGAGGTGTTTTATTTTAAAAACACCATTTGCATAAGTTTTCATTCAATTTATTTGGTATATAGTTAAGCAAACAATTAGATTTCAAGTCGACGACATTGGTATCTTTCAAGTTGGATGAAGAAAATGCATAACCTCCGATTTTTTTGAAAAAATTACCACGAACGGAAAACATATCAATCTATTATTTCAAAAATTTTCGTGTCTTCCCTTCCATTATGTGACTCAAGAAAAAATTCCCAAAAATGGGTAACAATTGTATCGAAAAGAGAAAATCGAGTGCACCTTTTTATGTTAGGGCGTGCTTGAGTTGAATATTTTGTCTTGATATCGTACAAAGTAAGAATATTTCATACATCGTCTCGCTTCAGATTCTATCATTTTTACATATAAAAGCTACAGATTGACTTTATAACACACAAAAAATAACAGTACTAAAAGATGAAATATATGGGTCAAGTGAAATACCTATCTAATGAGTCACAAAAACAGAGAAGGTGTGTTCGAATAGCTATTTTTTTACTGAAAGTACTTGACGACGATCTTTCAAGTTGGATGATGAAAATGCATATCTTTGAAAAATTATAATTTTTTGTGTGTGAAAACTAGGGTTTATAGTCTTTATACACTAAAAAAATCTAGTCTGCCCTTCCTCGAAATTTTTAATTAATTTTTTTTTTAATGTTTATGAATTTTCGAAAATTCCACCTGACAACCGATCAGACAATAGTTTTGAGTTGAATCAATGCAGACAAGATCATTAACTGATGCTCATTAGCTAGTTGATACATTTGTCTTTTAAAATACAACTGACATATAAGGATCGTAATGGTGCAATGTGGATAAATTTATCGGTTTCCAAGAGCAAAATTGGTAGCGCGTCATCCATTTCTACGATTGTGAAAATGAACTGGCGTAATGGGGAGATAATTCTGACGAAGTAGGATCCTGACTGTATAGTATGTTAGACGATTAAATTTAAAAAAATATTGGGTCTGGTCACCGTACTATTTGTAGCCTTTAACCATAATATATTTCATTTACCATGGAAATTAGACTATGATAAAATATAGTAATACAGTTAAGGGAGCTACCATTTGATTTTTATGGGGGGGCTAGGATGAAAAATTTTGTCCTGCATTTTTTTTTAGCTGTAATCTCTGTCCTGCCTTTTTTTTTTAGTTTATCCTGACTTTTTTTTACCTAAATTGTTGTTAGTGTCTCATATCCTGCCTTTTTTTTTTACTCAAAACTCCTGTCCTGCCTATTTTTTTCAAATTTCATCCTAGCCCCCCCATAAAAATCAAATGGTAGCTCCCTAAAGGAAGTATAAATGTAAAAAATAATTTTCAACTTTTAAAAAAAAATTGTATAAAGGTATAAAAATAATGAAAAGTTATTATTCAATATGTATTTGAATTTTATATTTTTATGATTTAATCTTTTTCACCCATAAAACGTAAAATATAAGGAATAATTTTGAATGGTGACAAATAAGGGGAAGTACAATGTAACTCCAGTTCAGTTTGTAAACCTGCAATTTATTTACGACCTAGAGCTAAGGTGATAATTAACATTATTTCTTATGCAGCAAAAATACTGCAATCTGATTGGTTAATTACCCCGGTGTAAATTACACCCCACCCTGGTTCACCCCGGGATAAATAAAATTTTGCCAAAAATTTCAGAATTTTTTATTTTTTTATTGCCAAGAAATTTTTTTTTTAAAAAATAAAAAAAAAAAAAAAAAAAAATAATCAAAATAAAATGTTAAAAATTTAAAAAAAAAAAAAAAAAAAATTCAAAAAATTTTAAATAAAAAATATTTAAAAATTTTTTTTTTCAGGAAAACTCAAAGAACACAAAATTTTTCTGATTTTTTCCAAAAATTAAGTAAAAAGTATTTTACAATGCGCAGCAACATAGACATTCAAAAAAAGTTACACTGTAAATTTTTCATTACCATTTTTTCAATTTTACATCCTGGTTTCAAAATGAGTTAAGGAAATGTTCATAAGAAATAAATTCGTTATCTTGGTGTTATCAGGGGTGTACGGAATTTTACACCGTTGTTGAAAATTCATACACCCATTCGGCTGCGCCTCAGGGTGTATGAATTTTCAACAACGGTGTAAAATTCTGTACACCCCTGATTACACCAAGATAACTAATAGTGTGTTTGATACCAAAGCTGTCAAGTGAAGCCATGCACTTAATGGGTCACTTAATTTGACAGTTTACATAGCTAGATGAACTTCCTGTTCATGGAAGAATTACGAATTTGCCAGTATTTCAAAGGAATATTACTTATGAAATCAATCTCAAGGCTAAGAAATACGGGTGAAATCGGGTCATGGTTATTTCAATGACCCGGCGGGTGTTCCGGGTGATCCCTCAGAATTGTGAAAATCTCGGGTTACAGGTATGATACTAAAATGTTAAATACTTTTACATTGTATCTCCAAAATATTTTGTACAATGTATGATAAAACTTTTACACTTGTTTGCTCAACATTTGTAATGGAAGTGTTATGCATACAATTTGATCACATGGTGATGGAATTCACATGAGAGATTCAAGTAAATTGTAACTCCTGGAACTTGGCGTACTTGTTTTTACTGTGACAAAAGGATATGTTAGGGAAAGCGTATGAAATTGAAATGTGTCTATCATTATGGAATCTTGAAAAGCTATTTTAATTTTAGTTAAATTGTAAAGTCTTTGAAATGTCAAAAAATATGTAAAAAGGCATGAAAGAGATTGCTTCATATAAAATTTTGTTATTGATCAAAATAGCTTTTAAAGACGTCATAATCAGTTCAACTACATAATACAACATGAAGGCATGTAGGTTTAGCTCTACATTATATTTGTATATGGAGAACACTTTGGTTTTAATTTCTAGCACTGGTTGAAATTTAGTAAGAAATTTTTCTCCTCATTTTATATCTTCCTGAACATTTCTACTTTTCAAATCTCATGTGCATATTTAATTAAAATATTTCAAAATTTTACAGTTTGTCTGAATCTTTGCTGTCCTAACTCTGGTTTGTGGTGGTCTAAGGGAGATAATTCAAATACATATCTGAGGTACTGAGTTAAGATGTCAGATGAGAGAAATTTCCGTACATACTACTACAAGAAGTTTGGAATAGGTGGAGTGGAAGAGAAGAAATCAATTGAAATACTTCTGAACGAGCATCCATTAAATGTTGATAAACTACGACAATTCTGTCTGATGTTCCAAGTGCCAGCAAAGTACAGAATATATTTATGGAAAGTTATTTTAGGTAATTTGTTTGATTAATATCATTTATCTTTGTTCGTTATGCAGTCTCGATTTAGTTATGAACAAAGAGCAATTATGATTTCTATAGTAGAGAATTCCACAAATGAAAAAAAGAAAAATACTCAGTCTCTCAGGGAGTCCAGAAGTAGGATCTGGATTGGGGGTCCTTTAATTCTGCATTCTTTATTGTTAAAGCCACTTATTCTTTATAAATTCTGACCATTATTTTTTATTCTTTAATTTTAGATCCCCTTGATTTTCTATTCTTTAAATTTTCCACGTATTTTTCAATAATCTTTATTTCTATAGCCATCTCTTCTGTAGTTTTGGCTCATTATTCTCTATAAACCTTATTTCTGTTTGGAATTCTGTCTGAGCTGACCTGAACATCTGTCCTGCATCGACTGTTGACGTCATACAACAATCACTTTTCCATTGTAACGTCAGATATTTTGTATGATAATGTCAAAATTTTACGGGAACCTTTGTGATGTCTAGTAAATGTAATGGCAGACAAATAGCAATAAGGTCCAGACTCTCCACTAGTAGCACCCCTAGTAACACCTAATGTGTTACTCATTTCTAGTAAATTCTGAGGTGAGGTCCTAAATGAAAATAAAGTACTTTTCAGAGTTTGAAAACTTACAATTGACAAAACAGGTTCATGTTATACATGTAAACATTTCGTTTTTTTAGGTATTTTACCATGTGGTCAAGGATCTCATGAATTTGTGATGGACCAAAGAAAACAACAATATAACGATTTACTTCATGCCCTTAAATTGATGAGAAGGGTAGATAACTCTACCACAGCAGGATTACTGGTTCTAAAAATGTATAAATTAGAAACTGGTATGCTGACTTTTGAAGAACAAGAATTAGTAAGTTTATATTACTATTTGGCCAGGGTTTTTGATTTGTTGGTTTACAGATTTTTCACATATAAGGTATGGTTGGTCAGTCGGAAAAAAAAATACTCCTACAAGACATACCAATGATACAGTAAATAAATTGTAAAAAAATAAATATAAATTTCAGCTTACTAACAATATTTTTGATATGTTATTTGTTCATACTTCCTTAAATTTTAGTCCCAACTTTAGTGCTCAGTTATGTTAATTTTAACATACAACATGTACAACATGTAAAATGTGTGCAAAAAATATAAACTTTATTCAAGACATTTTTGTTTTGCTTTTATTGGAGATTTTTGAAAAAAAACCTCTCATGCCTATACATTTGTACATGCATTTCAAATGTTAACAAAGATATAATGTTTTTCCTCACTACCTGAAATCAATGAATCCACAGTAAAGTTTCTTGAAATTGTAAGTAAAAAATCATAGAATCTCCACTGGGTGTGTGTGATAATTTTTACTATATTTTCAGGTGGACCCAGATGATATGGCTTTGTTTACTATCTCCACTGGGTGTATGTGATAATTTTTACTATATTTTCAGGTGGATCCAGATGATATGGCTTTGTTTACTATCTCCACTGGGTGTGTGTGATAATTATACCCCCACTTTAAAAAAAAAAAAAGGGGGGGTATACTGTTTTACCTCTGTCTGTCCTTCCGTCAGTCCGTCCGTCCCATGAATATCTTTCGTCGCATTTTTCTCACGAACTACAAGATTTCTGAAATTTGGTTTCAGGGTTTATATAAGTCTGCTACACCGTTTGATGCCTTTTCAGATTCATCACTCGACAACTTCCTGTTTACCGAACACTTGTATTATTTTACACATGATAACCAAGTTGAAAATTTTAGTCACATTTTTCTCAGGAACTACAATACAAGGATTTCTGAAATTTTGTTTCAAGGTTTATATAAGTATGCTATACTGTGTGATGCGTTTTCAGATTCATCACTCAACAACTTCCTGTTTACCGAACACTTGTACTATTTTACTCATGATAACCAAGTTGAAAATTTCCGTCACATTTTTCTCGGGAACTACAATACAAGGATTTCTGAAAATTTGGTTTCAGGATTTATACAAGTCAGCTATACTGTGTGTTGGTTTTCAGATTCATCACTCGACAACTTCCTGTTTACCGAACACTTGTATTATTTTACACATGATAACCAAGTTGAAAATTTCTGTCACATTTTTCTCAGGAACTACAATACAAGAATTTTTGAAATTTTGTTTCAAGGTTTATATAAGTATGCTATACCGTGTGATGCGTTTTCAGATTCATCACTCAACAACTTCCTGTTTACCGAACACTTGTACTATTTTACACATGATAACCAAGTTGAAAATTTCCGTCACATTTTTCTCAGGAACTACAATACAAGGATTTCTGAAATTTGGTTTCAGGATTTATACAAGTCAGCTATACCGTGTGATGCGTTTTCAGATTCATCACTCAACAACTTCCTGTTTACCGAACACTTGCATATTTTACACTTAAAATTATCCACTTGCGGCGGGGGTATCATCAGTGAGCAGTAGCTCACAGTTTCACTTGTTTTTACTATATTTTCAGATGGACCCAGATGATATGGCTTTGTTTACTATCTCCACTGGGTGTGTGTGATAATTATACCCCTGCTTTAAAAAAGGGGGGGTATACTGTTTTACCTCTGTCTGTCAGTCCGTCAGTCCGTCCGTCAGTCCGTCCATCAGTCCGTCAGTCAGTCCGTCCCATGAAACTTTCGTCACATTTTTCTCAGGAACTACACATCCACTCTTTCTGTAATTTGGTATCAACATTTATATATGTCAGCCATACCGTGTGATGAGTTTTCAGATTCATCAGTCGACAACTTCCTGTTTACCGAACACTTGCATATTTTTACACTATTAATATTATCCACTTGCGGCGGGGGTATCATCAGTGAGCAGTAGCTCGCAGTTTCACTTGTTTTAACTATATTTTCAGGTGGACCCAGATGATATGGCTTTGTTTACTATCTCAGAAGCTTTAAGTAATATTGAGGAAGATGATATTAATGTTTACTGGATTGCCAAAAAGTTTTATGAATATTTTCTGAAATGGAAGGAGCCAATTTTGAGTCTGGTTTGTAATTTTTGTAATTGCGTCTGTTTAAAATTGGCCCCTCCCTAAATCCGCCTCTGATATGTTTCTAAAAAAGAATTTCTGAATTTTTTTTCACAAACAAATTACCATAATACATGTATCCCAAGTCAGGAATCTGATTTACAGTAGTTGTCGTTTATTTATGTAATTTATACGTGTTTCTCGTTTCTTGGTTTTTTATATAGATTAGACCGTTGGTTTTCCCGTTTGAATGGTTTTACACTAGTAATTTTTGGGCCCTTTATAGCTTGTTGTTCGGTTTGAGCCATGGCTCTGTGTTGAACAGGTCGAGAACTCTAGATTTTCTGACGTCAGAATATATTTGCATAGTAATTTCCAAAACACAAGGGCAATATGGCCTTGAAAAACTGACCAATCGACTCAATGAACTACAATGCATTGTGGGCTACTACGAGTAAACTAAAACTTAAAACACGTGGAATTAGTGGGAAAACAGTCAACTAATATAGTTGTCTGGGACTCTCATTACCAATGTTTTTATTCTGCAAATATATTTAATGTAAAGTATATAACGTAATCCTCAATTTGCATGCTCTGATTAAAAAAATATTGTTTACTGGCTTCACGATTCGACTTTCTTTTTCGCCTTGCAAAAGTAGTTGAACCGGTTTTGTGCATTGTTATGACTTGAACCTGCATTAATTTCACGACATGAAACAGTGAAATATCCAATGAAGTGACCACTGTCCAGTAAGAAAATAGTTTTAGCTCTTTTAAACCGGTATAATGTCATTCCAAAATCATTTCTGCCTAGAAAAACACGAAAACTTTCATTGAAACACTTCTTTCTGTACTGAATGTGTAATTTTTTTTTTATCAGGACCTGAACTAAAAGTAAGAATATCATAATATTCAGTATGCTAAAAATAAGTGTTATGAAAGCGGCAGGGGCGGATCCAGCCATTTTAAAAAGGGGGGTCCTAAACCTGGACAAAAGGGGAGGGGGTTCCAACTACATGTCCTCATTCAAATGCACTGATCGTCCAAAAAAAGGGGGTCCATCCCTTCAGAACCCCCGCCCTCCTGTAGCGGGTACGGTATATAGCTCAAATCTTTTTGTTTTGTTTCATCCATCGATAATATCAGTTTATTGCCAATTTTATCACAAAAGGGGGGGTATACTGTTTTACCTCTGTCTGTCCTTCCGTCAGTCCGTCCGTCCCATGAATATTTTTCGTCGCATTTTTCTCACGAACTACAAGATTTCTGAAATTTGGTTTCAGGGTTTATATAAGTCTGCTACACCGTTTGATGCCTTTTCAGATTCATCACTCGACAACTTCCTGTTTACCGAACACTTGTATTATTTTACACATGATAACCAAGTTGAAAATTTTAGTCACATTTTTCTCAGGAACTACAATACAAGGATTTCTGAAATTTTGTTTCAAGGTTTATATAAGTATGCTATACCGTGTGATGGGTTTTCAGATTCATCACTCAACAACTTCCTGTTTACCGAACACTTGTACTATTTTACACATGATAACCAAGTTGAAAATTTCCGTCACATTTTTCTCTGGAACTACAATGTAGCGGGTACGGTATATAGCTCAAATCTTTTTGTTTTGTTTCATCCATCGATAATATCAGTTTATTGCCAATTTTATCACAAAATATACCTTAGAGGTTTTTTATCAATCGGCTGCTGTCCTGTTGACATATGTAAAATATCTCGAATATTAAAACTATCTGGATCAAAGTGGGTGCCATATTACCTATTATTTTTTTTCTAAAACGTGCTTTGTATATAGAAATAAGAAGATGAGGTATGAGTGCCAAATGAGACATCTTTCCAACAAAGACATAATTCAGTAAAGTAACTTCACGCAGTCATAGGTTCAATGCTGAAAAGTAAGCTATAAATGACCCAAAAATTACTTGTGTAAAACAATCCAAACAACAACAAAAAAAAAACCGTCCCAATTAAATATATCAAAGAAGAAGAAATCTATCCCATCAAAAAAAATTATATTGTATAGGAGCCTGTATTTCAGTGGTTGTCGTTTGTTTATGT
The DNA here is from genome assembly GCF_965363235.1 of Mytilus galloprovincialis. Classification (NCBI taxonomy): domain Eukaryota; kingdom Metazoa; phylum Mollusca; class Bivalvia; order Mytilida; family Mytilidae; genus Mytilus; species Mytilus galloprovincialis. The sequence continues at coordinate 78,951,490 of NC_134844.1, forward strand.
GTTACATATTTGTTTTTCGCTCATTTTTTTTTTAATATAATTAAGGCCGTTAGTTTTCTCGTTTGAATTGTTTTGCATTGTCATATCGGGGCCTTTTATCGCTGACTATGCGGTGTGGGCTTTGCTCATTGTTGAAGGCCATACGGTGATCTATAAATGTTAATTTCTGTGTCATTTTGGTCTCTTGTGGACAGCTGTCTCATTGGCAATCATACCACATCTTTTCTTTTTTTATTATAGGTCCAACGCTGCAATTTTCACAAAACATATCAAATTTTCCACCTTGTCGCACATACATATGGATAACATTATTACAGCTTATTTCCTACTGCATGTAGAGCAAAACTTTGGTTAGCTTGCTTACTTTGTTTTTATATTGTACAACATATTAAATATACAAGTTAAACTATGCCTATATATATATATTGTTTAAAGATTGTATAAACAACTATACAAACAAAGTAGGCAAGCCAACCAAAGTTTTACATTGCAGGTATAAGAAATCAGCTGTAATAATTAATCCAGTTTGGCAAAAGTACGAGCCTGTTAAAAAACGAACAAACTGAAACTACAGTTGCTGACTTCACTACCTTAAAAACAAAGGGAACAGTTTGGAAGTCACATTTACTGCAATGTGACAAAAATAAATACTAACACTGCCATGCATGTAAATATTTCTTCGCCTTTTTTACGAACACAAAATTCAAGGATCACACATTTGTCTTTAATTATCTATACGAAAATTGATGTACTCGTGAATATTAGCACTGGCTGGTATGGACGGCTTATTCTTACACTAGTAAGTTTGTCTCATGGGTAATTGTGTTTTTCGTTGTTGTGTCGTTGCTGTCTGGTAGACGAATACATGAAATATCTGTGCCATCATCAAACATGTTAATGGCTTTATATCGGGTAATTCAAACCCTGTTTTCTTCGCATAGAAACAACTCTTCGTTAATCTGAGCATGGAAGTAATACTTTATATTACGAACTATAAATGAGGATACACAAAATGCAAAACTAAGCGAAATTGTGAATCCCGCATTGCACGAAAAAATGTGTTGTATTTCAGTAAATAACACATGTTCTTAGTTATTGTAAACACGTAGTAGTGCATCATGCATTGTGACTCATTTAGTGGATTGGTCAAAAACCTAGGTAAAAATAAATTGCGTCACATGTAAATAAACAATTACATGTGCGAGAACATAAGTATGCTAATTTATGCATTTCCATATAAGGTAGTGGTCCCGACCTGTTGAAGGCCGTACATTGACCTATAATGGTTTACTTTTATAAATTGTTATTTGGATGGATAGTTGTCTCATTGGCACTCACACCACATCTTCCTATATCCTTATATATTATGAATGAAAGAACATAATCTGGTTTATTGAATTTAGTTAGTACACTGGGCAGATGTTCAGGGGATCTAGATTTCAGGCATCTTTAGCTGTTTCTGTGTGCACCATATAAATTCAGAAAACCATACAAGCAATGCCTTTAAACTTTTGGTATGCTACTGATGAAAATGAAAGTGAAGTGTTCTCATTTGCATGCAGTTCAAGAGTCTAATCCAAATTGGAAAATACCTTTTGTGTCAATTCCAATCGAACAAATTGAGATTACTTGATTTGATCTGTTACAATGATTTGATGTTATTAAGGTTTCTTGTTACAAAATGGAGGTCTGATTGATTGTGTTGAAATTGACTTTTGCTGTTCTGAGTTATGGCCCTGGATTGCATAAACAATGACACTGATTATTTCGAAAAAAATCTTGATCGTTGTCGTTTTGACAGTCTCTTGTATAATATTGTATAAAGAAATTGGAAATTTAAAACAATATGACATAATTTTTTATAATGACAAAAAATGATACCTATGGAATAAGGTTGAATCTATAAATGGCTAATTTTATTTCACAGACAGAAAAAGCTGTGAACAGCCTGAAGAAAGAGGACCCTAAGATTTGGCAGCACTTGAATCAACATGATATGTTCAGTATACTACCCCTCAGAGCCTGGTTCCTATCAGGATTTGCTGATATTTTACCCAATACATCCATGGAAAGGTTTGGACTTTTGGATAACTTGTTTGTAGTCAGAAATATTGAATAAAAAACTTCTATAATTACCTAAGATGAATATCTGTCAGAGTATAATTGATAAATTTTATGACATTGGTTGCAATGTATTACCTTGATTTTTCAGTGAAAAAAAAACCCAATAATTTCACATGTGAAATAAATCTGAAAATTTCAATCCTCAAAGTCATGCAACAAGAGGTGTCTGGGTGTTGTCAAGATGTTGTTGATAATTTTGCATCAAAACAAATTGACAATGTCTTGAAAAAAATGTAGTTTCTATCATTTTCTACTTTATTTCAATCAGTATATTAAAGTCCATGGTCAATAATATAAAAAGATTAACTAATTCAAGAATTCAAATATCGAAACATATTCAACTTTATATGACAGATCAACACTGATATTTTTCTATATATTTGAAATCTGGGATAAGTTATTCTCAGTAAATTTTTGAAATTTAGCATAAATATGATAAGAATTATTTTAGAACAATTGCAGTTGAATTATTTTTTTTCTGTTTTGATTTAATTAATTAGATAGACGTGAAATTAATATTTCAGAATATGGGACAAAGTGGTTGGAGGATCTTTTGCAGTTTTGGTACATGTAGCTGTTGCAATCTTCTTAACTTTCAAACGACCTCTGCTGAGTATGAACAACAGAGAATCTATGTTAAAGTATTTATCAAAAGTAAGGAATTGTCTTGTATATAAAAGCGCACAGTGTCAAGTAAAATTAAAATAGATTAACCCTGCCACATGTGTATGTTTCCCAAATTCTTAATTTTTGTCTTTCATGTCTTTTATAATACTTAGTGGTACTGGCAGATCCCAAATGCTTTTCTGACACCTGGTTAGAATGAGAATATTAAGTCCAATTTCCCTTTATGGGAGAGATTCATGCCTTAGTCATTCTTAAGAATCTTTCTCATTCACTCATAGTGCACCTTTTTAAAGCTAGGTCTAAGACTAAGCATACATACCCTTTTTTTCTGGTGGCAGTACACATTTCCAAAGCTTTATAAATTTTGACTAGCTTTACTGAAATATGCATAAGATAATTAAAGGTTCCTATTCTGAATATGCATATGATACGTAGATCTTTCCATTCTGAACATGAATAAGATAAATAAAGGTTCCCATCCTGTATGCATACTGTCCAAATACTCAAATAGTCTAGAACATATACATGAGAGGTTTCCATCTTGAAAATACATATTTATATAAATTTAATATATTTATATGTTTTATCCTGAATATGCATACAATAACTAATGGTTCCTGTCATGATTTACCTGAATTGCATAAGATAAAAACATTACAATTATGCACACACACAAAAAATGTAATCAAATATTATCTGTAGTACATGTAGTACATTGTACTCTGAAAACAGTGTTTCATAAAAGATAGGATTATCTGCCTTTCCACACACACACTAAACAAAGAAAATAATTTGAACACAAGTACAACAACCATAAACTTATCCAATAACCCTTTAAAAAGTAAAATTTAAAGAATAGATAGTAGATCTTGCCTTTAATTTATTACTGTCAGTTTCTTACATTTTAAACTTTTTTATGTTGATCAGATTTTTAGAGTTTTACAATAAAAATAAAAATGTGGTAAGGTTAAACCAGTTTGAGAAGCCAACATACAATCTGCTTTGCCTATCTAGACCAATTGTTGCAAAAGTAGAACACAAAATGAAGCCTGCACAGTTCAGCTACCAGCAGGATGACAACTTATTTGAACAATGGAATAAAAGTCGACACAGAATATGGAAAGCTGGAAATTGTGGTTGAGTTGCTGGGGAGAATAGATGTTAGAATTTCACAAAGTTGAATTTCATTGAATGTCATAAACAATTTTTGGTCTGAAATAGACCCATAATAAACATGACAAATTATATTTATATATCAAGTGCTGATAACCCACTAATTTGATCTTAAATATTTTTCTATTGATAGTTACCAGAAGATAGTGGAGATGTTGTGGTTGTCAAGGCATTAGATCTATGGCAACAACATGGAGGTCACCAGATGGTAGCAAGGTCTGATTCTCCATTGTTTTCTGACCGCTCACCAAGCTGAATCCAGCCTGTAACCAAAGTAACAATCACTAATGGTAACCAGTCAAGTCATGGTTGATAGAAGATGTCTGTCCAAAACAGAAATATCTTTATGGTTGACATGAAAGGAATAATCAAATGAAAGTTGTCCTTACGATGTTGTATTGTGGAAACATCTCTGTGAAAAGAAACTATTTATGTAATTTATTTTACTTCGATGAACAAATAATGAATAAGAACAATACTTGGCTTAGTTATTAAAGCTAAATATTTGTCATTTTAAAAAAAAACACTTTATCAATATTGAAAATTATATATAATTAAACTTATCTTAAATAATTCAAGGTAAAATATTTGCATACACCATTCAAAAAAATGTGATTAAAGTGGGGTGATTGGATTTTCATTCATACTTTACCTTGAGATTTTTTTTTATTGAAACTTTTTTTTTTAAATTTAATAAGTGCAAATAAAATTTTTAGGGAAGGAATTATATTCTGCTTAATTGTTATCTCATTGATGTAATATCAATCATATCCATAGTGTTCTAGCTAGGATTTTAGGCAGAGTTTTTTGTGGCTGTAAAAAGTTTTGACCACGCAACACAATCTCGAGATTAATGATTTTCTGTCATTTTAAAATCATGTAACACAATATAATTGGTTAATACCATGGAAACATTTATTTGAAAGGAAATCCAAAGTTTGTCAGAATGCATAAAGAATAGTAGTTGATAATATATGTTGGAAACTTGCTAGACATGACTATGATGTCATTTTCTATTTTTATTTGCCAATAACTTTATGTAAATAACTTCATTGGAAATTTGCCAATATAAAATGTTGCTGATGAAGCTTTTTTTCCTTATCTTATCTAAAATGTTTTTAGATAATGTATGTTGGACATTTGCCAGACATGACTATGATGTCATTTTCTATTTTTATTTGCCAATGACTTTATGTAAATAACTTCATTGGGAATTTGCCAATATAAAATGTTGCTGATGAAGTTTTTTTTTTATTGTTTTATACAATAAACAATGCATATTCACTTTTACTACCAACCAATCTTTACCATTCAGTGATAACAAGCACTTTATTTTACATTTTAATATTTTATGATGTATTTAAAAGAGTAGTTATTGTTGCAAACTCCATTAGAATTTTGAATTGATATTAGTTTTGGAAAAAGGGAAACGGGGATGTGAAAAAAAAAATGGGGGGGGGGGGTTAAATTTTTCTCATTTCAGATTTCATAAATAAAAAGAAAAAAATTTCTTCAAACATTTTTTTGAGAGGATTAATATTCAACAGCATAGTAAATTGCTCAAAGGCAAAAAATTTTTTTTAAGTTCATTAGACCACATTCATTCTGTTTCAGAAACCTATGCTGTGTCAACTATTTAGTTTTAGATTTAAATAAGTTTGAAGAAGAAATCTTTAATTGATTTGTGAAATCTTTAATTGATTTGTAAAATCTTGACATTTTTTTTGTGTAAAAAAAACCATGTAATGTCAAAAATTTGATCACAATCCAAATTCAGAGCTGTATCACGCTTGAATGTTTTGTCCATACTTGCCCCAACTGTTCAGGGTTCGACCTCTGCGGTTGTATAAAGCTGCGCCCTGCGGAGCACCTGGTTATACATTGTGGCTTGCATAAGAGATACTTGAATTGAACAACAAATCACAAACTAAAACCTATACATTCAAATTATTTTCTGTGTTTATTCATTCATTTCTTACAAAATAAAAAGTAATTGCGATTATTCTTTGTTTAATTCTAAAAAAAAAATATTGTCTTACAAATAAAATAAATTACTCAACAGATTATTCTATCCTACAATTCATGTTTCAGCTCACATTGATAAGATATTCAGAGATTGTATTTCATATCATGATTTCCTTGATAAAGGGTTCCTGCACACAAGGAAGCATTTAAATCAAGAGTTTCAAGTGGTTAAGTTGAAATTCTCCATTTGTAAAATTGTACTGATGCCTTCACAAGTTGGTTGACAGTTATAGTCTATCTGTTTCACAGAGGACAAATGACATATGCTCTGATAAGACTTGTCACTGGGTTTGTTCTGACATGAGCAACACAAACAGTGCCACAATTGCTTACCACTCCTGGTCATTTGAGATCTCCCCCAGTGTTTGATGTAGTTCGTGTTGCTCAATCTAGTTTTCTACATGTGATTCGTGTACTATTGTTTATCTTTTGGTCGTTTGTGTCTCGCATAATGGAGTAAAAAAGCGAGACATATATATGCTGTTGTCGGCAGCAGTGTCAACAATGTATAAGTTGCTTCGCATCACGGTGAGGAGCTATTAGGTTCAGTCGACATACACACCATCTTGTAATAATTACTTATCACGTATATATTACAAAAAGTGAGACATATCTCTGTGATAACAGTTTATTCATATATTGCCATGGGATTATCAGTTTGTTTTCGACTAATGAGTTTGAATGGCCCTTAAGTATCGTTCAACTAATTTTTCTTACTTCAAAAATTTCTTTCTTTATATTTCAGATTTGATTAAACCTTTTTCTGGTATCTTATTTTGAAAAAGTAATGCTAATTTTTAAAAGTCCAATAGTGTTGAAACACCTTTTACTACAACCACTTATCTGGGGTGCTGTGAATCGAAGATGAGAATGAAAGACTAACACTGTTGCACTAGTGCAAAATAATTGTAGACGGTGTTGGTTCAAAAGTTTATTTTTAGGCCAAGTGAGCTTTTCTCATCACTTGGCATCCACATCTGTCGTCGTTGTCCGTCGTTTACTTTTACAAAAGTCTTCTCTGAAACTACTGGGCCAAATTTAAACAAACTGATTCACAATCTTTATTAGGGTATTTAGTTTTAAAAATGTGTGTGGTGACCCAGCCATGGCTAAAAATAGAACATAGAGGAAAATGTAGATTTTGGCTTATAACTCTAAAACTAAAGCATTTAGAGCAAATATGTCGGGGTTAACTTGTTTATTAAGTCAATATCTATCTGCTGTGAAATTTTGAGATGAATTGGACAACTGGTTGTTGGGTTGCTGCCCTCAACTGGTGATTTTTTAAAGAAATTTTGCCATTTTTGGTTATCACCTTGATACTATTATAGATAGAAATAAACTGTAAACAGCAATAATGTTCAGCAAAGCAAGATCTGCAAATAAGTCAACATGACCAAAATGGTCAATTGACCCCTTAAGGAGTTATTGCCCTTTATAGTCAATTTTTACAATTTTCATTAATTTGGAAAATTTTTGTAAATTTTTATAAAATATTTCCCTCTGTTACTAATGGGCAAAGTTTATTATAGATAGAGAAAATTGTAAGTAGCAAGAATGTTCAGTAAAGTAAGATCTACAAACACATCACCATCACTAAAACACAATTTTGTCATGAATCCATATGTGTCCTTTGTTTAATATGCACATAGACCAAGGTGAGCGACACGGGCTCTAATTACGTTTGATTAAGATAAGAACATAAAGACATCGCATTGAATTAAAACAAAATATGTTACAAAAACACTATTTTGTGTCCTCAATGCCCTTCAATCTTGTACTTAGTTTAGCCTTTTTTAACTTTTGTTATTCGAGCGTCACTTTTAAGTGTTTTGTAGACCAAACGCGCGTCTTGCATACATAATTTCGATCCTTGTGTCTAGATGATGAGTTAATTTACAACCACTAGGTCGATTCCACTGCCGGTGGAAATTTTCTCCCCGAGAGTATCACCAGACCAGTAGTCAATAGTTCTGTGCTGACATGAATAATCATATTGTTATGGTCATAATAATATAAATAAACTGTTTATAAAACTTTTGTTTCGAATGACTAAGTATTTTCAACCCCAAGAATATATTACCTTAGCTGTTTCAAAACAGTTAGGAATTTTTGGTCCTCAGTGCTCTTTTACTTCGTACCTTGGTCCTTTTTATACGCCCGTCAAAATTTTGACGGGACGTATTATGGTATACAAATGTCCGGTGTCCGTCCGTCTGTCTGTCTGTCCGTCCCTCTGTCCGTCTGTCCGGCGTAAACATGTCGCACCGTAACTTGAGAACGACTTATCCAAATTTCATGAAACTTAATACAGTTGTTTCTTATGATGGTCAAATGATCTGTATACTTTTTGGTGAAAATAAGATTTAAACTTTTTGAGTTACGGCACTTTATAACTAAAACAGGAGTGTGTTTTTTTCACATGTCGCATTGTATCTCAAAAACGATTCTTGATTATGACTTAAAACTTTAAACACTTCTTAGTTATATTAATCTCAATATCTGTATACTTTTTGGTGATGATTCAAAATTTCATTTTTGAGTTATTGAGTATTTTGTAAAAAAGGGGGAGGGTTTAACATGTCACGCCATATCTCAAAAACTATTTATGATTATTGCTTAAAACTTTACACATGTCTTTGTTATATTAATCTCAATATCTGTATACTTTTTGGTGATGATTCAAAATTTCATTTTTGAGTAATTAGTTTTTTGTAAAAAAGGGGGAGGTTTTTTTAACATGTTGTGCCGTATCTCAAAAACGATTTATGAGTATTGCTTAAAACTTTACACACTTCTTTGTTCTATTAATCTAAAGATCTGTATACTTTTTGGTGATTATTATCAATTTTATTTTTGAGTTATTGAGTATTTTGTACATGTCGCGCCGTATCTCAAAAATAAGTTATGATTATTGCTTAAAACTTTACACACTTCTTTGATATATTAATCTAAAGATCTGTATACTTTTTGGTTTTGATTTTTATTTTGGTAATATTTAGTTTTTGTAAAAAAAAACTAGGGTGGGGGGTTTCACATGTCCCGCCGTGTCTCTAAAACAATATATGGTTATTGCTTAAAACTTTCTCATAAACTATTTATGATTATTGCATAAGATGTCGGGCGTATCATGCGCTCATGGCGCAGCTGTTTATTACTGTTTGTTTTCAATTTAAGCGTCACGGATGAGTGTTTTGTAGAAGAAATGCGCATCAGGCGTACACAATTTCAATTTGGGTATTATTATTTTTTTTAATGTAAATTTAATAGCGTTGACTTACCAAAAGAACCTAGCAAATTGTTGACACTGTAGTTTGAAACATTACTCTAAAATCTCGTGTTAACTACTTATAGTGGGGCGAGAAAAAAATATTGTCACACAATAACAGATTAATAGTACGCCTTCATAGACGACTGTGTTTACTAAAAATGCAATGAACATTTAAAACCATTTCACAATTTGAAAATTATAGGAATATTGATAAAAAGTTGGAAACCACCTTAACTCATGAAATAAAACGAAATTAAGATGACTTAACATGATGAACACAACAGCTTGTTGACTAAAATGATATCAAAAAGTAAAATCACCAAAATACTGAACACATCAAACGAATGGATAACAACTGTAATATTTCTGACTTGGTAAAAAGTAAAATCACAAAAATACTGAACTCAGAGGAAAATCAATTCGGAAAGTCCATAATCACATGGCAAAATCAAATAACAAAACGCATCAAAAATGAATGGACAAGAACTGTCATATTCCTGACTTGGTACAGGCATTTTCAAATGTAGAAAATGGTGGATTGAACCTGGTTTTATAGCTAGCTAAACCTCTCACTTGTATGACAGTCGCATCAAATTCCATTATATTGTCACCGATGCTTGAACAAAACAAACAGACACAATATGTAAAAATGTCAAAAATAGGGGTGCAGCAGTCAACATTGTGTTATCATCTTAATCACTATAAAAACAACAAATGTAACGAAGAAGCACAAAAAGGCATACATCAAATTAACATCCTCATTTTGATTATATTATACGATTTTATTTGTCTATGTAAAATGCACCCATCAAGGAAGGAGGGTTTTGAGTACTGGTGAAAATTGCGCGTTTGAAATTCGCACAGGTAGACATGAAATAATTTTGTCGTTCAAAGTATGACGGGATGCATAAATACAGTCACGCAAAATAGATATAACAAAAACTGGCTTAACAGTTAAAGTAATAATAATAAATAAAATAATAGTGTGGTTCAAAGTATGACGGGATACATAAGTACAGAGGCACGTCAAATGTATATCACAAAAACAGTGGGTTAACAGTAAAAGTAATATTAATAAATAAAATAATTTTGTCATTCAAGGTATGACAAGATACATAGGTACAGAGTCATATCATGAAATAATTTTGTCGTTCAAAGTATGATGGGATACATAAGCACAGAGTTACGTCAAAAGGATATCTAAAAAAACAGACTTAACAGTAAAAGTAATATTAATAAAGACACATAAAAGAATAATATAACACGTTATTAAGATGATAAACAACGTCAGTACGCAAAATCTATACTTCAAGACCATCGTGTATTATTTGTGAAGTTGATACGGAATATTTATCAACAAGTTCTGGGTACCTTCCGATGAACTTTTTTTTAGAAAAAAAAAGACGTTCTTTGACATACCCCTGGTTCATCAACTTTCTGCTCAGACACTGGTGACGTTTTACAAAGTCTGAGTAGGAGTTGGGGAAATGTATATTCCATATGCAGGTGAAGTTGGTATATTGCTACTAAGGTGGGGGAAATTGATAATTTCAAAATCAAAATCGTCTCGTTTGTCATCGATTCTGGTACTAAGATGACTGTGTATGTCAAATTCGAGGTATAAGTCTAAAAATGAGGCGGAGGAAGCCGTGTCTGTTGTCTCTTTAATTTCTAGTTCTGGTGGATATATTAATGGAACCCAATCAGAAAAGTTCGGATTGTTAATGGAAAGAACATCATCAATATATCTGAAAGTGAAATTAAATAACCTGGCTTCTTTGATCTTCTTGTTTTTGACAAGTGTCTGAAGGAACTCCGATTCATATGAAAACAAGAAGAGGTCAGCAAGGAGAAGCGCGTAGTTCGTTCCCATAGGAATGCCGACAATTTGTTGAAAAAGTCAACCTCCAAACTCAATATGTTGTCGATAAGAAACTCCAGCATAAAGGCATTTCAAATGTAGAAAATGGTGGATTGAACCTGGTTTTATAGCGCTAAACCTCTCACATTTACGACAGTCTCATCATCAAATTCCGTTATTTTACAACAATTCGTGAACAACATGAACAAAACAGACATATAATAAAGAAAATAGTCAAAATATGGGTACAGCAGTCATCACTGTGTTACAATCTTAAAACAAACAATTTTATAAAAAAGCACACAAGCATCTATCATGTCTATATTAATTTAAAAACACATTTATTGAGCACTTCGCGTCTATGACGTCAGAACATTTATACGTCACATAGGAAGAATTTTTTTCATTCAAGTTATTTGAATATCTCTCGCCCTTTTACCAGAACAATGTATAATATTACATATTTAATTTATTGCAAAACTATTCTTATGACTCTTTTCGCTATTTATCTTTCCACCCTTTTTTTACGGCTTTCAAAAGTTATAGAATATTTATTTTATCTCTCTGCGTAAATATATTGTACATTGAAGTTAATATACGTTTTGTGTAATCCATATATAACGCCATTCTATGTTGTTGTCCCACATTGTTCATCATTTGTTCATGTTGTTGTCTATTAAAAGTTGATTACATCCGTCTTAACATTTTAGAACCTGAGTATTGCCGTAATTACACCACAAATTTCATTCTAGCAACAGACACACCTGTGCACATTAAAAAGAATGGATGGACATAGATAAATTGATTTTGAATGCAGTTTTAGTTTCAAAATATAAAAAACGTAACTAGATTTAAGTAAGCATTTTCTTATACTCCTGTAAAATGTACCATGTGTAAGTTACCTAAATAAACTTAGTTGGAAAATATGTTTGAGAATTTAAGATTCCCTCATAGGATAGATGCTGTGTTTTGAAATTTGAAGTTGCTTGAAATCTGGAAATATTACATTTTTGCACCTGGTCTAATCACTCTTTCCATATAAAAAACGGTTATTTAAAATAAAACGTTAAAGAATTTATTGAAACTCTCTTCTCTCATTTTCACCCAATAAAGACTTAGAAATTAATGTGATCAATTCATGTATATATCTCTCCTAGCTACATAACCTGATTACTATGTTAACCAACACAACATATTAAATATTTTTTGACAATCTACTGACATGACCTCGGACATGACACTTTCACAGGTTTGGTTTCAGGTTTTCATCATTCGGACAATATTTTTAATGGGGCTTCCAAAATTAAAGTTCTCAATATTTATTTCTCTCAGTCTGCGACATTGAAGTTCGGTATACGTTTGTATTAATCAAGGTAATTTTAATTTTTAACAAAAAATATCAAGAATACGTATACAGTTTATATAACAATTTATAAATACATTTATTTAAAACTATTTATAGACCGAAATCAGGAAGTTAAAATGGGGGTGGGAAAAATCCAAAACAGAAAGCAAATTCGCTTTAAGATCATTTTTGTTATTATTTTACTTTTTATAAGATTTTGGCTATAGTGTTAAATAATAATATTTACCTTTCCAGTTAGTTTAGATTCTGGAAAGGTGTTTTATTCTTTCATTTAACATTTTTTTTAAAAGAGGTTACATAAGGGTTGCGTTGAATTACTTTGATATTTTAAAATGTAAGTCGAGGATCAGTTGTTGAAATAAGAGAACTAAAGGATATACAATTTCAAGAGGCATGAATGATTACATAAATATTGGTGAACGTGGATTCACCTAAACAGAAAATTCAATTATAGGACTCCCAAAATGACGTAAAAGTCGCCATATTGACTTCATTATGTAGAAAGCTGACTTATTTTTACAGAATGTTTGAGAAGCATTTGATATGGCAGTTGATGTGTATCTTTGATTTCTCCTAAAGTCAGGTAATTAAATAACAATTTACACAAAGAATTTAAATTAATCTTGTAAAATGCATTATATATAGAACCCTTTAATAACAAGGAATCAAATTCTTTTGTGTTTTTTGTTGCCTTATTACAGCAGACATATAGTACTATTGTATTGTTACAAGGAAATGTCTTTGATTTTGAAAATAAATAATTTTATCAGGAGGATATGCTTAAAATTGATATAACTGGAATTGAATTATATCTTGCATCAAAGTTGACCTATTATAATTTTCCTTTTTGTTTCGCTTCGACGAAATGAAAAAAAAAACACCTCATAGTCTTAGTAATGCTCTCGGTAATGCTATATCCAGCTGCTGCGACGACAGATGCGTCAACTATGATATTTAGTTTACATTTGTATGAGTTTTGGTACATCTCATTTCCTGTACTACCTTAAATTAATGCATGGTTTATTCAAGAAATAATTTGTTGTAGTTTTAACATGGGTCGGCATTAAATTCGTGATTATTTTTCCCCGATTGATAGTGAGGGCTAAAATACCACGTATATAATGCTTACCCATGTTAAAACTAAAATAAAGTATAGCTTGCATCAATTATTTCTACACAAACACTCTACCCTTATACACATAGAAATTATTTTAATTGTCCTAATCAAAATCGAAATATTTGATGCAAGCTATACTTTATTGTAGTTTTAACATGGGTAGGCATTATATTCCTTTTTTTAGCCCTCACTATCGCTCGGGTAATAATAATCACGAATATAATGCCTACCCATGTTAAAACTACAATTAAGTATAGCTTGCATCAATTATTTCTTAAGCTTTCGTAACGCACTAATAAAAATGTTACTCGCCTTGTAAAAAGATTTCACTTATGAAATATAAGTCCAAAATGAAAATAAAACATTAAGACCAAAAAAAGAGGAAGCAGTCCACCTGAATGCCAATTAAATTTGCATCTTGTATAACGATGGAGCGCTGGCCTTCTAAAACATGTTATTTCTGACTCTTAATTTGGATTTGCGTTTGATTGAATTACATTGTGTCATATTTTAGCGGTTCTTACCTTGAACACAATTGAATGAGGGCTAATCACACGTGTCTCGAACGCTGAAAGCTTGTTTCAACAGTCATTCATCTTCCATGTTTATCTCATGTTTCTTTCAGAGAAACACAAATACAACATCATGTCTAGCATAAAAGAAAGACAGTTTTTCCTTCAGCTATTGAGTTTCGTAACTGGTCCAGCAATTGACGTAATGCAACATTACTTCGAAGTGAAAATACTGACCAATATTGAATTCGAAGATTTCCTTAATGATCCAAACAACATCCATCAATTATTTCACCAATGTTATCCAACAACACCGTGTTGTAAATGCATGACAGCATCCTTGGCTTCGACTAGAAAAAGAGGATGTTTACATCTACAACAATTCGATAAATTGTATGACAATTCTGGTTTACCTCAACCAAAACATGAGAATATGATGGGATCTAAAATTCTTCAACATTGCCTTTGCAAATTTTCTGCAAAAGGTTCAGTAACAGTTGACGAGCTCGATATCACGCTATTCTATGACGTTGTCCAACATTGTTGTCCATCTAAAATGAATTTTATGTGGCGCAAAAATATTAAAGACGTAAGAAATTTTCTCGCACATATCCCAAATGGTCAGGTTAACAATACAGATTTCGAAGATAACTGGAGAACGCTGACCAATGCAACTTTAGGTTTTGCACGAGAGATTGGAAATAAATGCAAGAAAATGTTTCAGGAAAAAATATCAGAGATTAAAAATTCATCAATAGAGGTTTTGAAAGAAAAGCTGAAAAAGTCAAATGAGGATATAATCAAGGTAGTTTTATTTTTACATCTTATGTCTTCTAAGGACTTACATACACGTGTACGTAATACAAGTAATTGCAATGTTTTATGTGTAAATATATATTTTTAAAGGAGAAGATTAAAAACAGAAAAACAACTTATTTTTCCTTAAAAAAAATAATTGTCCTAAGTATGCAAACAAAATTGAAAGACTGTAGGCCCACTGTTTACGTTAATCATCTGTTCTGATTAGTTTTTGTATTCATTTAAAAAATCACGGAACAAACAGTAGGGATCAGTTCTAACCTCTCTTTTAAACTGCCAGACTTACATTGTAACTGTATTAGCAGCTTTCTTAAAAGCTCTGCCAAGGACCTGTTCCAGGGTAGAACTTTAAGAATAAAACCCTGCGGTGATGTACAGTGCTAATTTGGTCAAGTCTAAAGGTGAGCATAATATACACGACGTATAGATGATTTTGTTTTGCATTTGTTGATGTCTTATGGTATGATAAAAACATTTATGAACTCTTAATATTGGGTTTGACGCATTACAATAATTTTTGCAATAGTAACACTGCGGGGTTCCCTATTTGACCTTTTTAACCTTTTATGGATTCGAGCGTAACTTATGAGTCTTTTCTTAGAAGAGACGCGCATCAGGCGCAAATTTCAATTGTGGTATCAATGACGAGTTTATTCACATGTGAAGCAGAAAGTTGTGACCCTTCCGTGGCACCAGTGTTCAACCCCTTTATTTTTTTTATACAGTGACTGCGATTGGTATTGTTGTTTGTTCTTGCTATGTTTTCTTTGCTTTTTTTCAAATTCATGTCCATGGTGTTGTCTGTTTTAGTTATACTTATACTTGGTATCTAAATTCTCAATCTTTTTAACGAGACTTACATTATTATTTTTTTCATATTTGAGGACATTGTTTTGTTAAAGTGAAATTATTGTACGCTTTAATTTCAACGATTGCGAATGGCCTTTGTGTTTGAAACTTTTGCACATATGGAAACAAAATGCATGGTGGCAAATTGTCCTCAATTCAAACATATTTATATTTAAAAAAGGAGCTGAGTCATCTTTTAGTACCGGTTATTTCAGATGTTAGAGACTCTAAATGGAATAAAACAAACTACAGTTGATGAATGCAAGAAAACAGTAGAATTGATCAATAACAAGCAAGATGAAAACTTCAAGGAACTGCTCAGTAACATAATATATATTTACTTAAAAATTTCTACATTTGTACTAGTATGCAACCCCAAGTATTTTGTGCATGACGGGCTACATATATACCGGTCCATTTCTATCGTTCAGATATTTTCAATAATTTATTTACGCGTTGAAGGAATTATTCGATTGATAACCGTATTGAGGATAGATTCGCAAAACCAAGTTATATACATGTAGACGCACCCGGTCTTGTGAGTTCATGCGAATCCCTCTGTATTTGTTTTGTTTTTCATAGTTTGTCTCCTAAATTAGTTTAGGAGATTTGAACACGGTTCACTATTGTTGCATTGATAAATGTTTTCTGAACCCATGTATTTAATAAAAAATACTGCAATTAATTCTACTCAGACATTTTCAAGACAATAATTCGGATATTGAAATATCCCCATGCCGATGAAATACCAAAATGAAGATAAATGTAGGTCAATTTCTTATTTAACATAATCACTTCATTGCGTACCATGTGTCTTAGTATAAAAGGGAAACACAATCTTTGTCCCGCACTAATTGATATTATTTTTACTTTTCATCATGATTCAGCAAATCTATTAGCTTAGTATTCTTAAAGTTCTTAAATATTGATAACAGTTGGTTGAACATTTTAATGTATGTTAATAGGAAAAGCTGTGTTTGTCTTTACATAATATATCTGGCATTTAAGCAATGTATTACAAATAACTCATTTCAAAATTATTACAGATAAGTCAGACGAAGTATCAAAGGAAACAAAAGAAAATACAAATGAGATGCGTAAATTGAATCATAAAGTGGATAACCTGGATTCAATTATAAGAATTGCAATAGAAAAAGCTCTTGAAAAAACAAAAAGACAAACTTTGGCTGATGGTAATCAAATTTTATGTCTTAGTTATACAAAATCATATATATATATAATATATATATATATTCATATATTGCTCCTTTTCAAACAAAAAAAAGTAGGTAAATAATTTCAATCAAGTTTGATGCCCTTGGCATATTTTTCTTGCATTCTTCATAAATTATATGTTGTCCTAGAATTTTACCATCAAACTAAAGGACCGATGGGAATTGATTTAAATGGTTTTAGTTTATCAATAAAAACTCACTTTTTCCTTTTCAAATATTATATTTTATGAAAGCTTCTTTGAGTACAGACTTTTATAAAAGCATACAGTGTCAAGTAGTATTACACTAAATAATTTCACAGATTTATTTTTTTAATAGCAAACCGAAAACGATACTGTTTCTGAATGTTTAAGACAATCAAACACTACCTTTAAGATTGTTTCGCCTAAGGTTTATCTACTTACTTTTCAGTATAACTATTTCGTAGGTTCGTAGGCAGTTTTAATGAGATGATCTTAAAACAATATGTTTTCGATATTTTATGCCAATATAGTTTTCATGATTTTTTGTATTGTAGATAACAGGGAAATCACAGTTGCAACGAAAGTAGACTCTTCCAGTTGGGACGAGGAGAATACCATTACAAAATTATCGAATATAGTTAAATCTGAAAGTGACAAAAAGAGTGGTGATGCTGGAACGTTTCAGATAAAAAATGTTGAACATAAATGTATCCAGCTAGACCTTGTTGCTTCCCCTGATGTTTTCAAAACCCCAGAAAATCTACGTAAAGCTGTTAAATCCCTCGTTCATCAGCTAGTAGTAGCTGGAGAAATTAACACTAAAATCACTGGCAAACTAGCAATAAATCTTACAGTGAAAACTCCACTAACAAGAGGTAACTGTCGTTCTATTTCTCGCAATTCAACAGTCAATTACATTAGCGTAGTGTCCACAAATAACAAATAAAAAATAACCAATTTTCAAAGAAGTGACAACAAGGTGAAGGTAAAACTTTTTAAATCCTAAAGATAAATCGATGAAATTCAAACATTTTTATTTACAACGTTCAAAAGTACATATCACTTAAGTCTTTTTTAACAATAATCACACGATACTTGAATTTTGTCTTTATTTCTAAGGTCTTAATAGTTCAGACATTTAGGAAACCCGACAAAATCATAAACTGACTCAGTTGGATAGATTCCAGAAGATTGGCGAAAGATACCAAAGGGACATTCAAACTCATAGATCGAAAATAGACTGACAACGCAAAGACTAAAAAAAGAAAAAGACAAATAGAATTATATCAAATGGGTTTTGCTCATTGTTGAAAGCTGTACGGTGAACAGTAGTTTTTAATTCCTGTCTTGTGGAGAGTTAACTCACTGGCAGTTATACCACCTCTTTTTTTTTTATAAATTATAGTACAATGTATATAAAACACAACATATAAAATTAAAGGCTTAACAACACACACGAATCACATAAAAAAATATAGGTGTTTGAGAAGCCCCTTACTTAGAAGGATAATTCACTTTAATGAGCTGTTGCTTATATATGTCATATCCCCTTCCCAAGAAAATCATAAAATGAAAATTTGCGCATTAAACTTTCCAGCTTATTCTTTCGGAGTTTCACTAAAAATTAAAAATAACGAAGAATACCGAACTCTGAAGAAAATTGTAAATGGAAAGTCCTTAAGCAAATGGCAACAACAAAACCAAAACACATCAAACGGATTGAAAACAAGTGTCATATTCCTGTGGAACAGACATGTTCTTGTTTGGAAAATTATGGATTAAACCTTGTTCTATAGATCTCGCCTGTATGACAGTCGCATACAATTTCTTTATATTGACAACAAAATGTAAGGTATGTTTGGTGTAATGTTATTTATTAATTAGATAAATTTAGCTTTTAGCTAGCTTTAAGTAACTGTGTGAACTTGTTACTGGTTAGGTTCGTTCTCGTTTCAATGGACTTTTACAGTTTGTCTGTGAGAGTTTATCAACTTTGTTAATTATTTCATATTATTTATCTGCCTTTTCAACATTGTCCGAATCAATGGTGCTTCAATCTAGGTATTTAAAAAAAAACACCAGTTATTGGCATGACACGGGTTATGTTCTTCTCATAATATTTCTTATGATAGTATGATACTAAACCCCTAACGGGAGGGATTGTGTCTGATATTCATATGATGAAGACATAATCTTTCAATCAGTTTAATTGAGGTCTGGAGCTGGCATGTCAGTTAGCTGCTAGTAGTCTGTTGTTGTTTATGGATTATTGTCATTTTATCTATTTTATTTTGTTACATCTTCTGACATCGCACTCAGACTTTTCTTGAACTGAATTTTTATGTGCGTATTGTTATGCGTTTACTTTTTTTTTACATTGGCTAGAGGTGTAATCATAAACATGTTTAACCTTCTGCAATTTTGCGCCTGTCCCAAGTCAGAAGCCTCTGGCCTTTGTTCGTCTTGTATGATTTTTAATTTTAGTTTCTTGTGTATAATTCGGAGTTTAGTATGACGTCCATTATCACTGTACTAGTATACATATTTTTAGGGGCCAGCTGAAGGACACATACGGGTGCGGGAATTCTCGCTACATTGAAGACTCATTCATTGGTGGCCTTCGACTGTTGTCTGCTCTATGGTCGGGTTGTTGTCACTTTGACACATTCCCCATTTCCTTTCTCAATTTTAGTGTTTTGTCGTTGGGCTATTACTTCTCTTTGCAATGGTAATTTTTCTTCCACTGTTGCCAATTTGCATCCCAATAGTTCATATAAAATTAATTTGACACCAAAGACCTGTTAAATCTTACAATACAGCAAGACCTAGGTATAAGGTAACAAGGATGTTTTGTAATTATTCTCATTTTTTTTATTTAGTCTTAAATTAAAAGTTAGACATTAGCAATCAATTTCTTTATATTTCATTTATTTTCAAATTTGGCAGTTGAAAATGTAACATTTTTTTTTATCCAAACGTATTAACTTATCTCACCAGACTATAAATATGCACTTACTTTTGCAATTAATATCAATGTAGATAAGTACTGAATAATTGAATAATTTTACATATGAAAGTAAACATTATTACCTTTCTTAACAATACGAACAATTAGTAATAATAAAAAGTAACTTCGAGCAAATCCTTCATAACAATCGGATTATTAACCTCAAGCCAAATCCGTTGCTTTTTTTCTATTTAATTGATTAAACTTTGACTTTACATACGTGAAACTATCATTATAAGTATTATGTATGTCAACTACATGTAGCATATCAGCTTAACATTCTTCAACTTTTTATTCTTGAGTAGGAACATTTTATCGATTCTGTTTTTTTCAATATATCGGTACTTGATAAAAACATGAACAAAAACATTTTTGAGTTATTGATATTTGACCGATTATAGCTAAAGTTATACTTTCATCAGAAATCAAATTAAAGAATAAACATTTTCAAGAGTTTACACTTAAAGCATAAGTTTTTTTTCATTAAACATTGAAGTCATTGAATTATTTAAGAGGTTTCGTAGACAGTTTTTATTCTTCAAATTGTATTGTATACTTTTCACAGATGAGATAGATGTTGTTCATGCAGTCTTTGACAAAAGTGAGACATTTGAAGAAGAGGCTACAGGAGAGGGAATCGACTTAAAACCCGTCATACATAAGGACTCCCCATTGGTCCAAGCATTGAAAACTGATCCTGATCACTTTGACAAATCCGGTTGTGAGTATTTAAATAATTATGTGTAAAATATGAGACATTTGTATGGCCAAGTTCATAACAACCATAAATACTACCGTGGCAATAACTCAAAGTAATTGGTTTCAGTGCAATTGCATATTGAATGATATTAACATTACTTGAAAATGTATAATTAATTCAACCAGTCTTTTATTCGAATCAATCTTTTAGAACTTTTTGTTTGTTAACAAAAGCGCATTAAAGATAGCGATATCAGGCTCATGATTTGGTACGCCATCGCTCCCGATCAAAAAACAATTGGAAGGTTCAATCAAATACCAGGTGGAAAAGAATTGAACCGTAAAAAAATCCGATAAGTTGCGCTAAATACGTCCATGACAATCTTAGCTTTTTATCAACAGTATTTAAAAAAACAAACTGATTATATTAATTAGATTTCATGTCAATACATGTTTCTGAATACTGGGCTTGCACTATCTCCTGACTCTAAACATCCCCCAACAGTGACAAAGACCTAGTGGTTACAAAATATTCATCAAGGATACATATATCAGTCTAATAATTTTGTACGTGATATGCGCGTTTTGTCTATAGAAGACTAATACGCGGCGCTCGAATAAAAAGAAAAAATTAAATTACGAAGCTAATGATTAGTGTCCATAAACTCATTATAAATACTAGGATTGCAATTTTCGATTTACTCGCGACACTTCTACAAAAGACTCATCAGAGGCGCTGAAATCCAAAAAAAAAGTTAAGTATGGTGCTCTGGAAGGGTAAGCAGATCCAGTTTCACATGCGGCACAGTCGTGTTGCACATGTTTTTACAGATAAAGAAAGGCAACAGAAGTATACTGCTGTTCGAAATTCATAAATTGATTGAGAAAAAACAATAATCCGGGTTCCAAACTAAAACTGAGGGGAAACGCATCAAATATAAGAGGAGAACTACGACACAACAGAAACACTACATTAAAATGTAGCACACAGAGAAATGAATCTTAATAGAACAATGACCATTTTGCTAACTTGATACAGGACATTTTAAGACAAAAATGTTGGGTTGAACCTCGTTTTGTGGCATGGAAAACCTCCCGCTTCTATGGCAATGTTAAATATAACATCAACATGACACATTACATGGCAGGAGTACAATACAAACAAACGGGAGAACATATTGGACAGAGAAACACACGAATAATAGTTAAGAAAAGGTACCATGTTTAAAACTTAATACGTCAGACGTGCGTTCCGTTCACACAAGACTAACCAGTGAAGCTCAGATGAAAAAAGTTCGAAAGCCAAAAGAGCATGCACTGAGGACCAAAAGTTCCAAAAACTGTGACCAAGTACGGCAGACCCGGTAAATAGTCTTATTCGGTAGGTCACATTCATAAAAAGAAAAGGGATTGATGGTACGATCTATTAAATTGTTTTTCCAAAACGATGAGCCAACTCATGATGGCGTCCGTAAAATTTACGTTTTCAACTTCACAATTTGGAACTCTTGGTTTAGTAGCTTTCTTTTGAGCAGCAAGCCTCTATCAAGGAAATCATGATAGGAAATACTAGCACCGGAATATCGTATCAATTGGGAGATATATATTCAGTATGTAGGCGCTGCTGGAAATGGAAAGTTCATAATTTGGAAGATTAAATCATCTCTTGTGTCATAAAGTTTTGATTTCCACCTACCCTCTTTGTCAATTTCTAGATGTATGTCAAGATGCGAGGCCGACTTAACTGTGTCTGTTGTATCCTTTATCTCTAGTTTGATGGGCTACATGCGTTCAGCATAGTTACCATATTTTGAATTATTTAGTGAGCCTATGAATTTCATGTGATTTGCGTCACAAAGTTTATTTCCCGTGCTAGAGGTTGCATTTCTGTAAATATTGACAATGCAATTTCCCATAGGAACTCCTTTTACGGCTAAAACTGTACCACTTTTACTATGAAGTTTTGAAAAAAATCTTATCCTAAAATTGAAAGTTCATATGCACCACAATTTTTTTCAAAATATAGGGCTGTGCGGCATATTTTCAACGTTTATATGCCCTGAACTTCTCAGAGTTTAAACTTACACTAATTTTCTTAACTACCCCTACGTGGAATGAAAGGTTACCACAGATTTCAATGTAAACAATATGCACGTGTTTATTTACTGGTAACATTCCCAAGTTCTGTCTCTGCGATATGGAACAAAGAGAGCATAACTGGGAACCAGTATGTAAACAAAATGAATTTTCTATGAATATTCAATTACTCCCCAAAAGAGGCGTGTTTTGAGAAACAGCTGTATTTACAAAGTGCAACCTATACAGACATTTATTCAAATAGAAAACTCTCTAAAATCAGTTTTTCTCACATTAATACTCATTTATCAGAATTAAAGTCTTAAAGAAATCACTGTGTATACTCTAAGTTTTTCTTTACTATACATTTTATACCCCCTCCCCTGTTTCAATTTTTTAAAGAATTTGAAAACAAGACTTTAATTATTGCCAGCTTACCCTATTTGCATATTTTCTGATAAAAAATGCCTAGAACCTGTTAAAAACTGTTATGATAACATATTGAAAGCATATCAGAATATCATAAATGTAATGTTTAGCAGTCAATCATTACATCATTCAAGATTATATAAAGTATCCAATCCAGCCTCTATCTCCAGTCCACATCTTACTGTATGCCTATTTGTCAATTAAAGAACACATTTTCTGCCTCAAATGGTCAATTTAGAAATCTTGTCACAACAGTATCATCTTTAACCATATATCTGACACAATTTAGCTACTATATATACTAGAAGTGTTCAAACAAAGCCATATTTGCAATAGTTGTATGTATGCAGATACCAGTCTGAGATATAAATTCACTTAAAATGTTGTAGAGATGACTGCTAACATTTGATTTTTCCATAACTTCCAAGCATAGTTATTGTTTTCTATATCAAGAACTTTAAAATCATAAAATCATAGCATTTACAAGTTAAAATATTTGTTTTATGACCCAGGGGGTAGGCAATTTTCTATGTTTCTTGCCCCTGGGGCCTCAAATTTCCTAAATAATTCTGCTGTTTCTAGCAATTTGGAATATTTAGTACATATTCAGGATAGAACACACTATTGTAAGTTTTCTTGAGATATTTTTGTTTTTCTAGCTTGTATTTATTATGACATGGTGACAAAAAAGCAGATTTAGGTGTTGCGGCTTACTTTTGGGTTATCGAAAGGACACAAATACCCCATAAATAATATTCAGGAAGGATCTATGAGTTTCAATGACTGCGAAGAGTAAATATAAGCACTTCTTAACAATTTAACTTACAAATATGCAAATATTATGATTTAATTTTGTATCCAGGACTTTAAGTAAACTATGCATACTGTAAACTGTGAATTTATGCTGAGTCATCATATTTAAGGCCCAGGATTCTATCAATCTTCATTAAATATTTATAAAACTTCTTATTTGAGTTAATTTCTTTAAAATCTGTGAAATAAAGCAAATTTGGTTAAATTCTGAATGTTCCCCTTTTTCACCCTATATAGGTTGCATTTCTGTAAATATTGACAATGCAATTTCCCATAGGAACTCCTTTTACGGCTAAAACTGTACCACTTTTACTATGAAGTTTTGAAAAAAATCTTATCCTAGAATTGAAAGTTCATATGCACCACAATTTTTTTCAAAGGTCAAAATATAGGGCTGTGCGGCATATTTTCAACGTTTATATGCCCTGAACTTCTCAGAGTTTAAACTTACACTAATTTTCTTAACTACCCCTACGTGGAATGAAAGGTTACCACAGATTTCAATGTAAACAATATGCACGTGTTTATTTACTGGTAACATTCCCAAGTTCTGTCTCTGCGATATGGAACAAAGAGAGCATAACTGGGAACCAGTATGTAAACAAAATGAATTTTCTATGAATATTCAATTACTCCCCAAAAGAGGCGTGTTTTGAGAAACAGCTGTATTTACAAAGTGCAACCTATAGTAACACCAAATGCACGTTCCTGGTACCTATGATAACTATTGCGACAATTATTGTCTTAAGTGAGATTAAAGGCCGATATATATTTTAAAATCCATAACCTATTCCGAACAGTGAAGAGCTGCAAAACCTAAAAGGACCCTGAGAAAAGCTATATCAGGACAATGAGTAAAATTTCAAATATATGACAACGAGTTTCAGTTAAACGATATTCATTTTTTCCTGTCAAAACTCGATAATGAATTCTATGGAGGTTCATCTTAGATATTAATCTTAATGATACTATATAATAGATAGAAATTACTTCAACGATTTATAAATAGAATAAATGGTAATTAGAACTGAATTTTTCGTTTTTGTTTATTTCTTTCAGCAACGTATTTGATTATTAGTTTTGGTATTTGTACAAAAAACCCATTTTTTTCATGTATTACATGAACCAATACATATCGGATAAAGGCATCCGACACAGGGTCAAGGAATTTAACTATTGGCACGACGATAAGGGGTCGAATTCCCTCAAGACGTCACATTCAGTGAGACGACATGCATGTAATTTCTGTGAAAAGTACGATATTTTGCATAATCGATGCTCCAATTTATTTTTCTCGCCAATTTTAACTTCCACGCCCTTAATATAAGTGCATTTGATTTTAACAATATTACAGTCTGATAAACTCATAAACACATATGACTGTAATAGTTTCTGATGTTCCTCGTTTCAAAGTTTCTGTGAGATCTATTCATTTTCAAAAACAATTAATATTTCCAAGGGGAACTATTCTTTAAAAATAGTTGAAAGGCACTCTTTTTCTAACGTGACCCTATGATATAAGTTTTATAAAATGTTTTGCAAGAAGTGTACACTTGCGAAAGCTAATAGTCTGGAAGAATAGACAGACAGACGGACGGACGTGCGTTATTTCAGCATGTCGCACGGGGGACACAGTATGAATATTTATTTAACAGTAAAATTACGCTTTAAGGGAAGTATTTTAACATTAACACCAGCAAAGTAACAAAAAAAACCGGACCAAATATTGATTATAAAACCGAGAAAGTATGGCAATATAATGATACAAAATTAAAAGAAGCAGGTTAGTTTGTAACAACCTTATTACACATTCATAAACAGAGAGAGGTATTTATGATCACATTGTATTATTCACGAAAACAATATTTATCAGTAACTGACTTTTGATATTACGTTTTATATGGACCTGTTCAGATTAAATTGACCGAGGACGAAGTCCGAGTGTCAATATTAGATAAACAATATACATCAAAATAGAAACAAGGCTTCGGATACGTAAAGTAACCTTTGAAACACGTGATTGTAATATCCAATGGAAACACGAGAATGCTACACCATATGTAATATTGCAATTGATATGTTTTTCGTTATAAGCAATATTAATATATATTGATCTAATAAATGTTTTAATAACATTAGTGATAACCAGACTTGGGGTAATTGTAATTGTAATCGTTAATCAGCTGTAATTGATTACAATTTTTCAATAAAATTGAGAATGGAAATGGGGAATGTGTCAAAGAGACAACAACCCGACCAAATAAAAAACAACAGCAGAAGGTCACCAACAGGTCTTCAATGTAGGAGAAATTCCCGCACCCGGAGGCGTCCTTCAGCTGGCCCCTAAACAAATATATACTAGTTCAGTGATAATGAACGCCATACTAATTTCCAAATTGTACACAAGAAACTAATATAAAAATAATACAAGACTAACAAAGGCCAGAGGCTCCTGACTTGGGACAGGCGCAAAAATGCGGCGGGGTTAAACATGTTTGTGAGATCTCAACCCTCCCCCTATACCTCTAACCAATGTAGAAAAATAAACGCATAACAATACGCACATTAAAATTCAGTTCAAGAGAAGTCCGAGTCTGATGTCAGAAGATGTAACAAAAGAAAATAAACAAAATGACAATAATACATAAATAACAACAGACTACTAGCAGTTAACTGACATGCCAGCTCCAGACTTCAATTAAACTGACTGAAAGATTATGATTTCATCATATGAACATCAGGCACAATCCTTCCCGTTAGGGGTTTAGTATCATACCATCATAACATATATGAGAAGAACATAACCCGTGTCATGCCAACAACTGTTTTTAGAATAAATGTCTTTAGTTCCGACGCAAAGACCTTATCAGTGACTCAATATTAACGCCAAAATATGCAATCCTTAATGACTTGACAACAGTATCGTAATTATATCCCTTCTTAATCAGTCTATTTAAAGGTTTTGTAAGTTTCTGAGGTGAATACTGACACCTTTGTGCTTTATAAAGAATATTTCCATAAAAAATTGGATGTGAAATACCTGAACGTATAAACAGTCTGCATGTTGAGCTATATTTACGAATGATGTCTTTATACCGATGATAAAATTTAGTAAAAGTTTTGACTAGTTTGTGATATCGAAAACCCTGGTGTAATAATTTTTCAGTAATACATAAATTTCTCTCGTTAAAATCTAAAACATTGTTACAAACACGAGCGAATCGTACAAGTTGAGATATATAAACACCGTAAGATGGTGACAAGGGAACGTCACCATCTAAAAACGGATAATTAACGATAGGAAATGAAAAATCATCCCTTTTATCTTAAATGTTAGTATTCAGCTTTCCGTTAGTGATATAGATATCTAAAACATTGTTACAAACACGAGCGAATCGTACAAGTTGAGATATATAAACACCGTAAGATGGTGACAAGGGAACGTCACCATCTAAAAACGGATAATTAACGATAGGAAATGAAAAATCATCCCTTTTATCATAAATTTTAGTATTCAGCTTTCCGTTAGTGATATAGATATCAAGATCGAGGATTCAAGTAATCATTGTTATCATTAATCAGCCAAAAATCTAATTACATGTAATTTAATTTAATCAATTACTTTTCAAAATGCCCTGCAATCTTGATTAAATTTTGATTACATTCTGATTACAATGAAAGAAATCTTTAACTGTGTTTATTGTCAATAATGAACCTTTTTGTTATTTTTATTTAATAGATATAAAATTTAACAAGTTAAGATAGTTTGGTTTACTTTATCAAGCATGTTAATTTCAGTAAAAAATAAACTGTTACAATATTAAAAAGTCATCATTAGCCTTTGTAAAAGATACTGTACATATATTCACAATTTAAAGATGTACATATATATATATTTGATAAAAAAACGGTTATATTTTAGCAATATTATATTTTTCTTTAACCCCGAATTTTAACCTTTTGTTAATATTGTGATTATTGTAAACTTTGAATTGACAGGTAGGAAACCAATTAAGGTTTGTTTTTATTGCAATTTCCAATTGAGTATAGCTGTAGGACAATATAGATGATTAAAGATTACTCAGACATGTGAAAATTTATCTAATTAGCACACACTAAATTAAAAGTTGGACAAATATCTTGTTTAAAATAAGCAAAATTTTGTATGTACTTGGACTGGACATCTAAAATGCATTGACTTATTGTAATTGTATTTTGTTTACAATTTGTTTAAAAAATTCTATTTAATTTTAATATAACTTTTATCTGGTAACTTTATTTCATCCATATTTTAACTTCAAAAATCTGTGGCTTGAAATACAGCAAACTCTTTATAAAGCCATATTCAATTGAAGTCAAAATAATTCAGAGATCAATGATGATAAAGTGTAATGGGTGACAATGTTCGTGTATGTTTGTGGTGAACTTTTGTGGTTTATTAAATAGATGAAGTTTGAAGTTATCATTTTAAAATATATAAAACAAAATGCTTTATAAAAAGAACTATAGTTATATTAAACATTAATTCATTCACATCATTCAAAATGTTTTGTTTTTTTAATTCATTGTAATCAGATGTATTCATGATTAATTTGCCAATGTAATCATTAATTTAATCAGAAAGTTTCAGAAATGATGTAATCATTAATTTAATTTAATCGTACAAATGACAAAGTAATTGTAGTTTAATCAATTACATTGAAAGAAATCGGACCCATCTTTTGAAATAACACAAAATACATTTGATAAAGACGAAAACAAAAAAAAAAGAGTGCACGAAGACAAAACTAAAGATTTAATAAGAAGAATAAACCAAAGACAAATGGAATATTCGATAAGATTTGACTGTTATGAAGTGTCGGAAATCAGTCATTCAGATTTGTATTGGTTTCTTAATCTTCGTGTATTTCGAAATCAAAGCGCACAGACTCAATAATTTCTAAATTTTGCTTACATATATGAGATCATATGTACTTGCTAATAGATGATCACTCAATATAGTTTATCTTTTCAATTTCAAAAAGAACATATCATTAACTTCATTGTGAAATGGGCACACGAAAAACATGAGTTAGAACAATCATCAACAGGATGGTCGCAGCTGCCTGCAGAATTGTGTTTTGCGAATGTTTTATATGATTTTAATAATATTTATTTTACTGTCTTTCGGTGAATCAAATACGTGCTGGTACTGACGTTTGAAAACTGTTATTCACTGAGCCCAACGGCAGAGTTTTTTCAAAGATTAATTAAACTATATATTCACCGAAACAAAAGACAATAATTGCTATATTTCATATTCCGAGAGACATGTATGTATTGACCAAAACCAATTGTACATCAAACGTTTTAAACCAAAATTATACACCCAATACAACGCAAAGTTTTGCGCAGGGACTATACTTTTTCCGCAGGTGAATATGCCTATTTATTCAAATTCCCATTTATATGGAAACAAAAACTACTAAGGCTTTAACAATATTGAATAATTATTATCATCTTTCTTGTAGTAAAGTCAGAAGTAGAAAATATAGACGACTGTACTATGATTAAAAAGGTTAAAATGGAGATAACAGATGACGGAAAATACGGTATTTTTTTTTAATATATCTATAATACAAAAGAAGCTGTAAAGAATTAGCACATACAATAATCTCAATTTTATACAAACAATCTATTTTAAAATATTTACTGTATATTTGTTCCTAGAAGGTTGCATGTGAATTATATAGCTTTGATATAAAAAGGACTAATTACATATAAAGCAAAATTATCATTTATGTTCTACATACATCAAACTCAAATTGACTTACAAACTGTGATCATGGTGATGGTACGATAAGTAGACACTATATTTTTTTAATTTTGCAAGCTACATTTGCTGAAAAAAGATAAGAAAAATCATTGAGTAAAAAGATCGCCATAAGTCGGGTTTGCTTTTTTACATAGGTTCTGATGACTTTTCCATTCGTTATGTCTAAAACATATGTTTATTTTTATTTTGATGAAAGACTGATTTGTATGCGGCAAATTTTGTAATGTTTCTGTAAAGTTTAAGCTTTAAATATCATTAAAGTTCAGCCTTATCTTTTCTTTTTCAGAAGAGATTTTTATAGCTGTTGACAATTTGAAATGCTTGTTAAAACTAACAGGACTACCTAATGATCTATTGCACACTGCACCTGAAGAGAAATCATCTGATGTTAAAGGTATCATGATATAACTTCTATTACTACAATTATTACGAATATGCATATCAACATGCTTATTTGTCTTTTTTATTCTTTAAAACGGTTTAAGTGCAACTGACATTTCTAATTCAAGATTTATCTTTCAGGGAACCAATTACTTTACGTCGAATGGAAAATGGAATGTCCATTGAAATGGAATGTGGCATTGATTTCCTCAAGTATCAATGGCAACTTGTCTTCTTTTCATGACGAATTCTCCGTTGACTACGTGTATTCTGAGATCAGCAGTAAATTGATAATGCATACAACAGTTCAAAGATGTATTTTTAGATCCTACTCAACACTGGAAGTGGCTGTGAAAAATTTCATTGGCAAAATTATAAATGTATCCAGCATCAAATCTACTGAGCCAGAGGAATTGTCTGTTTCGGTTGTAATAATGCCCAAACCAGAAGATGAAGGTAAACACTACCAATAGGTTAGTCTTGGGGAGAGAAGCATCAGTTAAACAAGTCAAATTCAGAATTATTTATACGAGTCATGTTTGAGAATGCTGGAAGTCTTAGCACCGCAAAAACAGCAATTCTCCCGAAACACAAATTACCATCCTGCTTTATTTGCATTTGATGATTACTCTTGCAGGTCGAAAATGGTTTGATGATACTTTACTGCAAAAAAGAGATAGACTATACTTTTCATAACGGGACAATCATATTTCATAATCAAAATAAAGAGTAACAATACTATGGACAAAAATGATTAAGGATGACAAAACAAACAATGGTTACAAAACATCACAAAGAAAACTAAATTATAAGTTAGATAACCCCTTTTGACATCTTTCGACTCTTTTTATTGGATTTTCCTCATATTTAACAGAGTTCCCAGAAGACGAATTCAACACAGAGGTGAAGACAGACCAATCGATATTCGGATTAAAAGACGAAATTGTGACATGTGATTATTGCACGAAGGATTTTAGCTGCAAAAAATGCATGTCAAAGATAAACCACATTAGGAGACTCAATCAAGCTCTTAAAATGAAGGATCAAACAATACAGAGTGAGTATGTGTATGTTATCGTCACATCAGTCATTTCAGAACATAATTCCAGAAAGGAGGTGAAAGATGTCATGAAACATAAAAAAAAATCAGTAGACAATGACAAAAAATATACCACACCGTTGAAATTAAACAAAAAGACACAATTAAAAAAACCCATGTAAACTAAAAGCTGAGCAACATTTACCCAACCGTTAACTGGGAAGGATCTGTCATCAGTCCCTTAAGGTAAGTAGATTCTATCCCAGAATACACAATCAGAAAATCTCGATCGATGATTTTACTTTCGATGAACACAGGACCCAATAAGACATACATGTCATATTTTATAACGATCGACCACTTCATCATTTATTGTTCAGTCCGATATTAGTATCCGTTGCAATGATATGCTTTAAATGATTGGTCAGATAGTTCGTAGTTTTAATCATATTGATAGTTAAACAATGCATTAGTAAACAACTTGGCTTTTTGTCTCTTTTCCAAGGATTAGAGAGGGCATTAACTAAAAGAGAGGAAGACATGATTGAAGGTAAAATTCATTTACTTATTTATTAAAAAATAACATGTGGTATGATTGCCAATGAGATAACTCTCAACAAAAGACAAAATGTCACAGAACGACAATAACAATCAAAAACAAGGATTAAACAAAGACTGACAAATCCAAAAGACATTTACATCAATAGTTATAAAAAATAAATAAGAAACAACACGAATTCCAATAAAAACCGGGAGTGAAATCAGGTGCTCCGGAAGGGTAAGCATTTCCTGCACCGTATACGGCACCCGTCGTGTTATTTCTTTGTTCAGTTCGGTAATGCTGTAAGGGTATTATGACTGAGGAAGAATATAAGATATGATTTCTGACACACGTTTGTCATAATGGCCAGTCAACTCATGATGGCGGCCGTAAAATTTCTTGAGTGATGTCCTTAATTTGATTGATTCATAGCCCTGTCTTAGCAACTTTTAGAAAGCAATATTCCTCGTTCAACAAAATCATCGTACTTTGAGCTAGGTCTAGAGCAACGTATCAATTGAGACACATATAGTCCATATGCTAGTGCCGTTGGGATGTTGCTACACAGAAATGAAAAGTTGACTATAGGTTATTGAAATCATCGCGTTTGTCATAAGTTTTGGTATTTAACCTACCATCAGTAGTCATTTCGAGAAAAAGGTCTAAATATGAAGCAGATTTATCTGTGTCGGTAGTATCTTTAATTTCAAGTTCACTTGAATATATCAAATGTAAGTGATCACTGAATCTATTATTATTACACAAAGACAGTACATCATCAATATACCGAAAGTTGAAATTAAAAGAGTGGGCTAATTTAATAAATGTTAACGGATTTGTACTTGTAGAGGACAAATCTGACAACGAATCGGACTATTCTGTTGAAAAGATTACACTCCACGAAGGTATGTACATTTATCACATATATAATATTATCTAAGTGATTATTTGGGAGGGGGCGTAAGGGAGGATGCATTAAACCCGTATTGATATCATATTAGTTTTAATTTTTGAAGTGCTGCATAAAAAGTTGTTTAAATGGACACCTGTTCAGGTTTTGGACGCATTATTGTGTTGGCCGTTTAGAAAATGTTCGAATATTTATTGTGATGTTGAGGAAATATTCATTATGATAACATCTAGTCTGAAACATTAGAATTAAAAGATATACATATATGGAGACAAACTCAAAGATTTCTTAAAACTGCTTATACATGTGAAAAATCTTTTCACAGGTTAATTATTTGTCGCATGCTTTTTTTTTTTTCTTCTTTTTTTTTTTTATCAAAAATCAGTGATTTAAACAAAAAAAGACATTAACAAGAAAGTTAGCTGTCGAAGGATTTGCAATATTGTGTAAAGAAAACAATATAGAAATATGTACAATATAGAATCCAATAAATCGTACAAACTAATCAATGTCATGCATAGTCATAATTTCCAAAACAGTTGACAATTAATTCAAACGTTACGAGTTTCACAAACAATGCTACATTTGAAGCTATGCATTTAAAAAATCACTGTCAGTATGATAACTGAATAACAGCATTTATCAAGAACATAGAACATAATTGAGAGACACCAAAGCTAGAAAATACGAAAACTCATTTAATTCATAAATGTTTCATCATGGAGTAAATATTCATTTAAGGTGGTACCTAACACTACAGGGAGTAACTCTTAAAATCAGCAGAACGTTGTGTTGTTAAGGAAATATCACGCTTCTCAATGATAAAAATAGGTGTTTGTCAAACTGCTATATAACCAGTGTAATTTTTCTGATTAAACGGTTGGTTCATTTTTTTATTTTTTTTTTATAATTTTGTCAAAGGGTCAAAGTTTATACTTTGTCAAAAAGTTTTGAAAATTAAACGAGCCAAATTTATTTTAGTTAAGGTGTTGGGTACCACCTTAAGGAATGACTGTAATATTTTTTCTGTCTATGAAGAAATAACATAAAAATTATGGTGCACACCGAATAACGCGTGTAACGGGTTATTTAACAGTGTGCAGCACATTTTTTTTAATGTTATTTCGAATGGACTGACAAAATATTACAGTTATTTCTTATAATTTAAATTCTTAATTCCAATTTAAACCGGCGGAAATCATGAAAAAAACGTTGATGACGGCATGGTCACGTGACAAAATTGTGTCTATAATATGATCAACAAAACGACGTCAGCCAATCAGCAGACGCGTTACATCCCAAACTAAATTATAATAAGATAAAACAAACACCTGGTGATAAAAGAAGGCTGTAAACATAATAACTATCAATATATTGTGATGGGTCAGCTTCTCTTTAAGGTCAATCAATTCACGGAATTATCTGTTCGAAGTGAGTAAGTTAAATTAGTAAGTTCCATTCGTTGCTTTGCTTTTATCCACTTCGTCAATATCAGTTTTTTCAATTAGATCCCGAGGAGAATATATATCCACCAAAAAATGCGGAAATAGCAATGTTAGAAGGTAAGAAACTATTGTTCAGCAGATTCAACATTTTAGTTTTAAAGTGTTTTCGGGCGAATACCTATTATGTACCCGCACGAAGTTATTTGTCTTCAGGGTAAACGGTCTTTCAAAAGAGGAATCATTCCGGAGGATCCTAGATTTCAAGGAAATGTGCGACAAAGCATGATATAACATTATATTTGTTTTACTTGTAAGCGAAATTAAGGTATTTCTATCTGGCGGCGGCGGCCAAAAAACTTGCAAAACAAGTCTAGTAACATATTCAATTTGAACATAATTTGCTACAGTATGGTATACATGTATTAATGGTTTGTTTGTATCTGTTTTCCTGTGTGGTTTATGAAGCCATAAATATATATCATGTATATAGAGTATATATCTGCAAGTTGTTACGATATTTTAGGGCTTGCATTTCATATCATGATTCATATCCGGTATACAGGAATGTTGCTATTCACATAGATGTTACTAAACCAAGAGTTCCAAGTGGTTAAGTTGAATCATTCATAACTTTTTTTACAGACGCAATTACGAGTTGACTGTCCTTTGTAAATATCTGTTTCAAAGTGGACGACTGATATTTTGCAATTTTTTTAAACACATACCTAGACCCTTTTCCCCGAATGTGGCCTACTAAATTAAGCTTATTGCCGGATTTGTACTTACATAAGCAACTCGACTGGTGCCACTGTCATGCATTACCCTTTCATAGCACATGAGATCACTCCTGGGGCTTTGGTAGGATTTGTTTTTTATGGTCTTACTTTTTGCTATGGAACTTTGAATTTTTTATTTGAATATCCTTGTGGTATCTTTCGCCTCTATATTTAGCAGTTCTTCTATGGGCCAACAAAGATAATAAATTTTTAAAGATATGCATGTTTTAAATTTATTTAACGAGTTTATTAGCTCAGTTTTGTTTTGTTTTTACAATGTATTTTGTTTTTCCAATTCACTAATTGTAACATATTTTGTATCAGAACCAGAACCAAAGAAAAGAAAAACTACAATGACTTTAGATAAAGCAAAGTCAAAGGGTAAGGTTACTCTACCTTCAATATTAAAGGTGTTAAACCAACATTGTTATGCCATGGACCAACTAAGTTATTAACAGAACATGCAAAACAGCTTTGCTGAAAATAATTCAAACAAATATAATTAGCATAAAAGTTCTGATATCTTACGGACAAGATGAATAGTAAAAAACCCAGCTAAATCGGACAAAAATGTTCAAAGTAAGATTTGATAACTATCGATTATTGTGTAACTACATGTTAAAAATGCTTAAACTGAACATGTAAAATATTTTCACCATTAAACTAAAACTAGTCTTAGTTTGGACTGCTAGATTTTCATTTATTGCAATATACTGTCTTGATTAATTATATTACAGATGCAAGTAAATCAATTACGAAAAACGAAAGTAATATACTGGTTGACGTGAAGCAAGCTTTACAGAAACTTGCCGAAATTCCGTTGCTTGACTATTACTTAGAGATGTATAGAACATATCTAAATGATTTCAAGCATAAGGTAATCTAGTTTTGAACAATCTCTCACAGGCTAACAGATGTACACCTTTCTTTCTAAAAAAAACATGCTTAAGATACAAAATAACAATAGATGTCAGAAATTATAATGAATAGTGATGATATAAAAATAGCATATTGAATTAAGAAATGCGATGTATTTTTTATCATGTCGTTTAAACTTATTTTTTCTTTTAATTTCTCTTTTGTTATTTTTATATTTTCATATAATATTATTAAACGTAGACATATGATAAACATGATTCAGATCTGAGCAGTGTTTTATTGTCTTATTATGCTCTTGGCTTCAACAGGAAATACTCAAGGAGACTTTTTATATTTGAAAAAAAACCCAGTTAACAAGTGTTGCCCTATGCCGAACATGTGTTTCTAGATGATCATTATTTATCGCTATTTTGTGCATTTTTCCTTTGATGTTTTTTTGTTTTTGTGATAATTTTTCATATCATGCTACTCGTTTGAGATGGAAAATTATCGCTATAAACTAAGCAGGCACGTGGCGTTGCTAACGAAATTGACATGAAATTGACAACGTCGTCAAAGGTAAAATAGCGATGAACAGATTATCATTGGTCATCTCAACTCGATTGCCTTCCTCGCTTTCGCCGTCCAGGCTCAAGCGAGAAAATCAATCTCGTTGAGATGATAAACGATAATCTATAAGTATTACGATAGTGTCTAAAATCCTGAATGCTATAATACAAATGATGATTGGCAGTTAAAACCTAAACCATTAGTACATTGAAAAGTTATACTAGTAATTGATATCATTTGAGGCAACAGTAGTTTACCGATACTAAAGTTTAATCAACAACAAATATGGAAATTGCTTGAACTCGAAATGGAGCAAGACTGGGGGCGCAGACATATTAAGTAGAAATATCACTATCGGGAAAAGATTATAATTTGTTAAATAACATATCTGTTTTTACTGGATTCAAATGATGTAAAACCAAGAAAATATTTGTTATGGTGCGACACAACATATCGTATCGGTCAACACGTTATTGATGATGACTGTTAAACTAATACTGTCGAATTCATTCGTTGTTTCACATTTGTCTATTGGGGCAGCACACACCTGTTAACAAAAAACACGAACGACGAACGTAACTCATTGGCTGAGATATTTTATTGACATACGATTGCACAGAGAGTAATCGTCAATCGGTATCGATATGAGTAACAAAACATCATCAATTTATCGGAAAGTTAAATTTAAAGAAAATTCAAAGATAAATTTTATTTTGTCCACGAACAAGATTTTATATGAATGTTGCGTATTATTACATATAAGTACATACACAATTACGATGAATTAGTTCCTTTTTAATTACTGAATAATTTAGATGTATGTGGTGCAGGGTATTAGCACAAGGTTAATCATTTAAATGACCATCATAAAGAATTTAACAGCTGCAGTTTGAATGCGAGATATTTCAAGACAATTCAGTTTTGCCGATAAGCAATTAATCTAACAAAGGAGAACAAGTTAACGCTGTTTTTATAATATTTTTTATGTCATTTAGTGGATAGATCCTGATAATTTAAGCTTCCAAACACCTATTGGAATTGAGGACACATATACAAAAGAAATACTGACCAACCTTTTAAAGGAGAAAAAGAAAAGAACTAAGTTGATTTCGAAGTTGGTGGATGTAATACAAAATCAGGTAATTTAACCAAAGTATATGCTAGTACATGTGAAGCAGTTTACTTTCAAACTCATTTGATGAGGCTTACACTAGGTACTTCATGATGAACATATTTTGTTCAATTTTCTATTGTGATAAAGGAAGTACTAACCAGTTGAAGTGTAAAGTATTAATACGATCACGGCCTTTGTGTGGTCATATAATGGTATGTTGATATCGTCGTCAAAACACATTTGATGACAAGAAAATAACTTGATTAATAGCACATGGATCTCTATGTTATTGTTACACAAGTATCCATACGACAAAATGGAGTGTATATTGGTATAACGGGTATGAATGAACCGTTCACAAATTAAAGGCCAATAAGTTGGAAATACACAATGCTAGGAAGGTTTTGTTAATATAGGGTGTAATGGCCCATACGGATTAGGAGCAAGGACCCAAAAAAGGACTAGAAACTTTACTTTTATAAATTTCATACAATTTACGAATTTGTGGACGATTTTGATATGGTTTAATTCAAAGTCCTCGGGTTTTTCAATATTCTGCAACTGATTTTTATCAAAAGGTGAATCTTGCGGTTCTATGATATGCTGAACCTAAAAAGTAAAATCACAAAAATACTGAACTCCGAGGAAACAATTCAAATCTTTGAATCCCTATTCGAATGACAAAATTAAAAGCTCAAACACATTAAACGAATGGATAACAACTGAAATATTCCTGACTTGGTACAGGTATTTTCGTATGTAGAAAATCTATCAGTGTTTTAAGATTTTTTACTAATAAATCCTCACAATTATTTTGTGAATCTAACTGTGCCAAATCTAAGCGTGTTTTTAGATTTTTGAATTGATCTAAAAAAGAAATGATTTTTCTTTTGTTCTTTGATATTCTGAAAATAACCGTGTTTTAATATTTTTATACGACCGCAAAATTTGAAATTTTTCGTCGTATATTGCTATCACGTTGGCGTCGTCGTCGTCTGCGTCGTCGTCGTCGTCGTCGTCGTCGTCGTCGTCTGCGTCGTCGTCGTCGTCGTCTGCGTCGTCGTCGTCGTCGTCCGAATACTTTTAATTTTCGCACTCTAACTTTAGAAAAAGTGAATAGAAATCTATGAAATTTTAACACAAGGTTTATGACAAAAGGAAGGTTGGGATTGATTTTGGGAGTTTAGGTCCCAACAGTTTAGGAATTAGGGGCCAAAAAAGGCCCAAATAAGGATTTTTCTTGGTTTTCGCACCATAACTTTAGTATTGGTAAATAGAAATCAATGAAATTTGAACACAAGGTTTATGACCACAAAAGGAATTTTGGTATTGATTTTGGGAGTTTAGGTCCCAACAGTTTAGGAATTAGGGGCCAAAAAGGGACTCAAATAAGCATTTTTCTTGGTTTTCGCATTAAAACTTTAGTATAAGTAAATAGAAATCTATAAAATTTAAACACAAGGTTTATGACCATTAAAGGAAGGTTGGTATTGATTTTGGGAGTTTTGGTCCAAACAGTTTAGGAATAAAGGGCTTAAAGGGTCCAAAATTAAACTTTGTTTGATTTCATCAAAAATTGAATAATTGGGGTTATTTGATATGCCGAATCTAACTGTGTATGTAGATTCTTAATTTTTGGTCCCGTTTTAAAATTGGTCTACATTATAGTCCAAAGGGTCTTAAATTAAACTAAGATTGATTTTAACAAAAATTGAATTCTTGGGCCTCTTTGATATGCTGAATCTAAACATGTACTTAGATTTTTGATTATGGGCCCAGTTTTCAAGTCGGTCCAAATCAGGATCCAAACTTATTATATTAAGTATTGTGCTATAGCAAGACATTTTCAATTGCACAGTATTCAGCAATAGCAAGAAATCTTCAATTGCACAGTATTGTGCAATAGCAAGAAATCTTCAATTGCTAAGTATTGTGCAATAGCAAATATTTTCAATTGCACAGTATTGCACAATAGCACGAAATATATTGCACAATAGCACGAAATATCTAATTGCACAATATTGTGCAATAGCAAGAAATTCCAATTGGATTTCAATTGGAGTTATCTTTCTTTGTCCAGAATAGTAGTTGTTTTATACAATATACAATGTATATTCACTTTTACTACCAACTGATAGATTAAAACAATCTTTACCATTCAGTGATAACAAGCACTTTTTTACATTTTAATATTTTATGATGTATTTAAATGAGTAGTTATTGTTGCAAACTTCATTTGAAATTTGAATTGAGATTAGTTTTGAAATAAGGGAAAGGGGGATGTGAAAAAAAAAATTGGGGGGTCATTTTTTTTCATTTCAGGTTTCATAGATCAGTTTTGAAATAAGGGAAAGGGGGATGTGAAAAAAAATTGGGGGTCAATTTTTTTTCATTTCAGATTTCATAAATAAAAAGAAAATGTCTTCAAACATTTTTTTGAGAGGATAAATATTCAACAGCATAGTGAATTGCTCAAAGGCAAATTTTTTTAAAAAGTTTATTAGACTACATTCATTCTGTGTCAGAAACTTATGCTGTGTCAAGTATTTAGTCACAATCCAAATTAAGAGCTGAATCCAACTTGAATGCTGTGTCCATACTTGCCCCAACCGTTCAGGGTTCAACCTCTGTGGTCGTATAAAGCTGCGCCCTGCGGAGCATCTGGTTGGATTTGTGGCCGATTTTTCAAAAATGTCCATTTTGGGGTAAACATTATCTTCATTATCTTACCCTGATTTTACTGAAATTAATTATCTGTGATCTTAGCGTTGATTTTGATTAAAGGGCCCAGTTATGTCCAAATCAAAGTTTGAATCTAAGCATGTATTATATTTGATATATTGGAATATGCTGGGTAAATGTGCAATTTCTAAAGTTTGAGTTCTTGGACCAAATTTAATTCGTGTACGATAGTTATCAGAGGTACCAGGATTATAATATAGTACGCCAGACGCGCGTTTCGTCTACAAAGGACTCATCACTGACGCTCATATCAAAATATTTATCAAGCCGAAAAGTACAAAGTTGAAGAGCATTGATGAGGATTCAAAATTCCAAAAAGTTATGCTAAATACGGCTAAGGTAATCTATGCGTGGTATAAGAAAATCCTTAGTTTTTTGAAAAATTCAAAATTTTGTAAACAGGAAATTGATAAAAATGACCACATTATTGATGTTCATGTCAATACCGAAGTGTTGACTACTGGGATGGTGATACCCTCGGGGACGAAACGTCCAACAGCAGTGGCATCGACCCAGTGGTATAAATAGTTATCAAAGGTATCAGGATTATAATTTAGTACGCCAGACGCGCGTTTCGTCTACATAAGACTCATCAGTGACGCTCATATCAAAATATTTATAAAGCCAAACAAGTACAAAGTTGAAGAGCATTGAGGATTCAAAATTCCAAAAAGTTATGCCAAATACGGCTAAGGTAATCTATGCGTGGGATAAGAAAATTCTTAGTTTTTTGAAAAATTTAAAATTTTGTTAACAGGAAATTTATAAAAATGACCACATTATTGATATTCAGGTCAACACCGAATTGTTGACTACTGGGCTGGTGATACCCTCGGGGACTAAACGTCCACCAGCAGTGGCATCGACCCAGTGGTGTAAATAGTTATCAAGGTACCAGGATTATAATTTAGTACGCCAGACGCGCGTTTCGTCTACATAAGACTCATCAGTGACGCTCATATCAAAATATTTATAAAGCCAAACAAGTACAAAGTTGAAGAGCATTGAGGATACAAAATTCCAAAAAGTTATGCCAAATACGGCTAATGTAATCTATGCCTGGGATAAGAAAATCCTTAGTTTTTGAAAAATTCAAAATTTTGTAAACAGGAAATTTGTAAAATGGTACCAAGATTATAATTTAGTACGCCAGACGCGCGTTTCGTCTACATAAGACTCATCAGTGACGCTCGTATCAAAATATTTATAAAGCCAAACAAGTACAAAGTTGAAGAGCATTGAGGATACAAAATTCCAAAAGGTTATGCCAAATACGGCTAAGGTAATCTATGCCTGGGATAAGAAAATACATAGTTTTTGAAAAATTCAAAATTTTGCAAACAGGAAATTTATAAAAATGACCACATTATTGATAGTCATGTCAACACCGAAGTGTTGACTACTGGGCTGGTGATACTCTCGGGGACGAAACGTTCACCAGCAGTGGCATCGACCCAGTGATGTAAATAGTTATCAAAGGTACCAGGATTATAATTTAGTACGCCAGACGCGCGTTTCGTCTACATAAGACTCATCAGTGACGCTCATATCAAAATATTTATATAGCCAAACAAGTACAAAGTTGAA
Source organism: Mytilus galloprovincialis (assembly GCF_965363235.1). NCBI lineage: Eukaryota > Metazoa > Mollusca > Bivalvia > Mytilida > Mytilidae > Mytilus > Mytilus galloprovincialis. The sequence continues at coordinate 78,993,234 of NC_134844.1, forward strand.
GAGCATGAACCTAAGTTTGTAAGCTCCCTGTGCTTTTTCGTAATCGACTGTTAATGGTTTGACCTCTTTGTTCGTATCTCTCTGCGCCATGTGGGGCATCTTATTTTTAGCAGGATCTAGTTTTTAATTAACATTAGAATATAACAAAATAGGAAACAACTGCGCTTAAATATATCTATTATAATCATAATTTAGCATACGAAAATAAAATTAAAAAATAAGTAAGCAATAAATGTGATTGTCATATTTGCCAATTGCTTTTTGTGCTTCTTTGTTAATTTTTGTTTTGTTTTTGTTCTGAGAAAGATTGCGACACCATGATGACTGCTGTAACTCTTTTTTTTGACATTTTTACCTATTATACTCCTTTGTTCATGCATCGTTGTCAATGTACTTGAATTTATTGCGACTGTCATAGCGCTAAGATTTTATCCACCATTTTCTACATAAAAAAATGCATGTACAAAGTCAGGAATAATACAGTTGTTATCCATTCGTTTGGTCCGTTATAGCTTTTGATTTGTCATTTGTTAACGGACTTCCATTGTGAATTTTCATCGGATTTAGTATTTTTGTGATGTCACTTTTTACTTCATATTTATTTTTAAATCATCTGGCCCAAAAGTGCCGAGTGATTTTTTCAACTCTTTGCGTTCGTCGTCCGTTAACTTTTAACTACTGCATGGGCCAAATAAAACATAACTTGGCCTAAATCATCTATAGCGTATCTAGTTTTAAAAATGTATCTGCTGATTCCGTCACACAACCAAAATGGCCGCCAAGGCTAAAAAACATAGGGGGTAAAATGCAAACATGTTCATCAAGTGAAAAACTACCTGCCATGAAATGTTTCAGACGCATCAGACAACCCGTTGTTTGGTTGCTGCTCCTGAATTGGTGCCTTTAAGGAAATCTTGCAGCTATTTGATATTATGTTAATTATCATAATAGGTAGAGATAAACTGTAAACAGCAATATTGTTCAGCAAAGTTTGATCTACAAACAAGTCAACATTATCGAAATTATGTCAACTTACACCATAATGAGTAATTAATTATGTCAACTTACACCATAAGGAGTTATTAATTATGTCAGCTTACACCATAAGGAGTTATTACCCTTTAATCATTGTTTTCACAATTTTTCGTAGATGTAGTAGTCTTGTACACAAATCTTCTCCACCATACAATTTACTGGAATACATAGAATTCAATTATCAACAATTTTTAATAGGGTGTCTAGATTGTAAAATGTATTTGACCTGATTGATTGGAAATAAACTGACAACGCCATGGCTAAAAATTTGAAAAAACAAACAGACAAATAGTAGTACAGAAGAAACAACATTGAAAACTCAAGACTAAGAGCAATTGTATAGCGGCACTACTAACACAAAGGTTCCTGGTTCGATTCCCGTTCCAGAATGAAAATTTCAGGGACTATATTTTCGGCTCTCCCTTGACATCATGTGCGAGGATGGTCTTGAGTGCTTCGGAAGGGCACGACAAATGGCTGATCCGTGTTAAGAGGGAGTCATATCTTTTGAACGTTAGTGACACCCTTGTAGACTTCGAAAAAAGAGCAGGCTAAAAGCACTACAAGGCAGCACTCGCACCCGCAAAGTGGAAAGGGATTAGTATAAGTTGCAAAACTTGTTTCCAATTTACTATAAATAAATATGTTTAAAGTAAAGTCTTAGCAACGCGAACCCCACCAAAAACTGGAGGTGATCTCAGGTGCTCCGGAAAAATAAGCAGATCCTGTTCAACACGCAGCACCCGTCGTCGTAGTTGTCAAATGGAATATTTCAAAAATAATTGTTATGGTCAAAACTTGAAAACTTATAAAGCTAATGATAAGGGTTCTTGAGTAACTATTGTTGGACTACAGTTGGGTGACCTGCTTTGAATTTAACTAATGGGCCGAATTAAACCAAATTTAGCCTCAATCATTATAAGGGTAACTACTACCTTTTTTAGCTTACCTAGCCCGAAGGGCCAAGTGAGCTTTTCTCATCACTTGGCGTCCGTCGTCCGTCGTCGTCGTCGTCGGCGTCCGTCGTCGTTAACTTTTACAAAAATCTTCTCCTCTGAAACTGCTGGGCCAATTTAAACCAAACTTGGCTACAATCATCATTGGGGTATCTAGTTTAAAAAATGTGTGGCGTGACCCGCCAAACCAACCAAAATGACCGCCATGGCTAAAAATAGAACATAGGGGTAAAATGCAGTTTTTGTCTTTATAACTCAAAAACCAAAGCATTTAGAGCAAATCTGACACGGGGTAAAATTGTTTATCAGGTCAAGATCTATCTGCCAGGTAATTTTCAGATGAATCGGACAACCCGTTGTTGGGTTGCTGCCCCTGAATTGGTAATTGTTGGGTATTTTGCTGTTTTTGGTTATTTTCTTGAATATTTTTATAGATAGAGATAAACTGTAAAGAGCTTTAATGTTCAACGAAGTAGGATTTACAAATAAGTCAACATGACCAAAATGATTAATTGACTCCTTTAGGAGTTATTGCCATTTCAAGTAAATTTTTAACCATTTAAAATGGCCCCAGATTTTCAAAAAAATTAAAAGTTATATTTTGCCGATTTTTTGCGATAATTTACTAGAACATGATTCATAGAGTTGAGAAGTGTTGTTGCATTAAAAAAAAAACATGTTGATGACGTCACAATGGTGGGTGTTAATGACGTCAAATTATAGAAATGTACAAAAAATAACAAAATTACTATATTCTTTCTCTATTTTGACCAACGCACCATGCTTGCACCAAAGAAAAAAATTAATATGTTGTTAAGCATGTACTTTTTAAACATCCCCTAAAAATTCTTTTTGGTGCAAGCTTGGTGCGATACTTTATTTTAACTTTTTCATTTTCAAGCAGTGCAATACTAGCCTAGGATAGTGGCTTTACAGTGAGATTTTTCTACCAAAACCCGATTTGTGCATTCCTATTTCGTGAATATTCTTAACTTTTAATGACCAAAAAATAAAAACATGTCTAGAAACATTAAGAATTTATTCAAATTATTTATTGAGACTTAGTACGTAAAAAAAATCTTACTGAAAAACAACGAATTTGTACGGTGACTTCTAGATAGTAGACTGCGATAACGGATAAGCCCGGATTAAAAAAAAAGCCAATTTTGCCAAAAATAACTTTGCTTATCTTATTGGGTTATAGTGCCGCAATCTTGATAATAATTTGTAGTAGATCGTTGTACTAAGATCTATAATGGTACAAAATACAGTCATTCAAGTCTAGAGGTTTCGGAACTCCGGTTTAAACTTTCCGCACTTGTGGTTCGATCATGATTATCATGATTATGCGGATCTGCAAAGTGGTGACATAAATACTGTAGCAACAAATCTGAAATATCGGTATGATTACGTTTATTGTAAGCAGAAAGATGAAGAATATGGTGCTGTTTGACTTAATTGGAGGTAAATATGAGAAATGTAAAAAAAAATGTAAGAAATAGTTAAAGAATTGAAGTTAGAATCGATCAATGAAGCGAACATGAATTTAAAACAAAATGAACACAACGCTATATTTCTTTTTACTTTCCAGTGAGAAACTTCATTCAAAAGTATTTATCTCGATCTTTACAAAATCAAAGCGAAAGAAACCGGCAAATAAAGTACTAAGAAAAACTGGGGAAAAAAAGAAAACTTGTCGGTCTCTGTGTGTTTGTAGTAACAGACCAAGGTTTTTGCAATAAATGTTAAATCATATAATTTTTGAGGAAATATAATTCTAAAGAAGTGTATAAAAGAAATCAGACATGTAGTGTACACAGTATTAATAAAAACAAGTTTACGCTTGCAGACGTCAAGCTTATAACGCGATAGATTTCCACCAGTTTTAAATAGTAATATTTACGGTAATACAGTGTGTCAGTTTTCATAGCTGCGATCGTTAGGTCGTGGCGTTTGAAGATTGCGTATCGAACCTCACACATACCGAAATTTTCTTTTTTGTTTTTTTTCTTTCAAAAGAAACGGAGTTGTATAATTTATGTTACACATGTACATGACAACATTAAATAATGTTTTTTAACGAACTCAATTATTTTCACTTTGTTGATTGAACTCTTTATAGACTATCTGTAATAAAATCCGATGAAGTCATACTCTGGTATCAGAGCGAAAATTAACAGCTCTTTAAATGAGATTGTTTTTATACTACAATAAAAAAAAACTATATTCTGTTTCAGACTCTTTTTTTAAGAAGAAGTTAGAAGAAACATATTAATCTACCAATATTTTAAAATAGACAAGGTATGTGTGATAATACGCCTATATCTAAAGTAATCATTATACTGCAATACGAAGATTCATTATACCACATCTATTCTTTGTGCATGCTTTAAACAGTGTACATCAGAGCATACTAGTTGCACATACAATGGTGCATCTCAAATCGCATTCTCTATTAAAATGAATATAACAGATTTGAGCTCTACGAGTAGTTGAAGCAGATAAATCACAGAATAAAATATAAAATAAAATAGAATAGATATGATTAAATACGAATACTAACATTCACGTTTTCTTTTATTATTCAAATGTAACAATTTGTAATTCATTGTCTCTTTTAGTTGTAGTGTGTTGTTAGTTTGCCGTCTACTCCATGCTTTCTTCATATTTGAACGGGTTTAATTTTAATCTGAATTTAAAACAGTACACGCACAGTTTCAAAATAGAAAAAAATATTAATGATTTACTTGTAATTGAAATTGAATTTCTTTGTTAATACCAATAATATTCTATTTCATCTTTCAGGATATGTCTAAAGTAGCACGATTTACGTGTGTTCTTTGTACTAAGAGGACAAAAAATCATGATAGACGGTTTCTTGGTGGAGAAAGTAATAAAGGACTACGCAAATACTTGTACAAATATTTTTTCCTTAATGTCGATAGTTGTGATGTTATATGTGGAGCATGTAGACGTAAATATTACAGACAATATGATGACAAGTCAATTACCAATGCTAAACCAGACAAACAGGTACTACCAGCAGCAAGCACATCACAACAGACACTTGTTTCGCCTAAAACTATAACGTTGTCGCTGTCTTCAATAGGTGGAAGCCACTCAACCTGCTTCGTTTGCAGGAAACGAGGTCCTAAACTAATTGTTGTTTCTTCCTCAACAAGGCTAACTACATTTGTACAAAATAATATTATAATAACTGCAGGAGCGAGATGTTGCCCTGGTCATATTTCTGATGAGAATTTCAGTGAACAAGCCATTGAATGTTTATCTGACTTAAGAAAAACAACAGATTTTAACCGAAGTGATATTTTGGACCTTCTTTAAAAAATAATAATGCTACTCCTAAAAAATGAAGACAAAAGATTGAATTTTGATAAAGACTCCACATTAAGTGATGCAGAGTATATCAGTTTAACAGGCATTGATAAAACATCATTCAGTGATTTAGCATCACATCTCATCTCAATTAGAGATACGAAGGTGCGTAGTTCAAGGACATGCTTAGGCATTTTTTTGACAAAAATGCGGTCAGGTATGTCCAACAAACTTATGGCAACTATTTTTAACGTAGGAAAAGATTCGATCCGCCGAGCAGTTACAACAGTCAGAAAAAATCTTATGCAGATATTCGTACCAAAGCACTTAGGATTCAACCATATTTCTAGAGAGAACTTAATTGAAAACCATACTAGACCTCTTGCCCAGACATTATTTGGCAATGAATTCAATCCTGCAATTATTGTAATTGACGGAACATACATATATTTCCAGAAAAGTGGTCAATTTCAGTTTCAACGCCGTACATTTAGCATGCATAAGCATCGGCCTCTTGTCAAACCAATGGTTTTCGTAACCACTACAGGTTATTTTGTCAGCGTTATGGGTCCATACCTGTCAGATAGTAAAAATAATGACGCCAATATACTTAAGCATATAATTGCCTCAGACAATGAGCAGATTAAAAGTTGGTTGCAGAAAGATGATGTTTTCATTGTTGACCGTGGATTTCGGGACTCAATTGATCTGCTTGAGGAATTAGGAATACAAACAGAAATGCCTTCGTTCTTAAAGAAAGGCCAGGCACAGTTTACCACAGAAGAAAGCAATACTTCAAGATTAATAACAAAGATTCGCTGGGTAGTTGAATCCGCAAATGGCAGAATTAAGACATGGGTGTTCTTCAACCATGTGATGCCTAACTCACAAATACCGTATATTGGAGATTACCTACACATTGTATGCTCAATATGCAACAAGTATTTCAAACCACTTAGTTCTGGTGATCCAGAGGAAGACCAACTACTTGGATGTAAAATGATTTATCTTTCTAAGCAAAATAATCTCCTTAAAGAAAAAATTGAGTCGGAAAATCTTGACCGCATTAGATCTAATTCTACTACTTGGTGTAAGATTGATGCTGCGTCTATTGAATTTCCTTCTATTACTGAAGAAGATCTCAGAAAACTTACCTTAGGCGTTTACCAGATAAAATTGGCTAAATCATACGTAGCTGAACATGTTACTGAAAACAGTGACTTTGAGGTACTAGTACATAAACAGGAAAACAATTTGATATGTGCAAAAATCCAAAGTAGACATGTTTCATCTAAAGCTCATTTGTTATGGATTCAATACGATGAAGTGACTGTTCTTGGCTAGTTCTGCAAATGTCGTGCTGGAGCAAGAGTAGTTGGTATGTGTGCACACGTTTCGGCAGTTATCTGGTATTTAGGGTATGCTCGCTGTTTGGACATACCCTATTGTTCTGGTGACGATTGGACAAAATATCTCATAGATGCACGTAATATGCCAGAACCCGAAATTATTGATGAAAGTGCTGAAAGTGACTGCATTGAAGAATGATTGTGAAGCTCATGTTAACTTTTATGTTATGTGCTAAAATATTTTTATATCATGATGTTAGCAATCTATCATATTAAATCTTTCTTTGTTGAGAGTCATGACAACAAAAAGGTTACACATGTTCAACCCCTTTCACGATTTCAAGAGTATGATATCTTACATAGAAGAAATCTTCGATAAATATGTTGAATTGGGCCTTATACTAGTGCATTTTATTCGTCTTTGAGTTTGACTGTTCATTTGGTATCTATTGTCCCGCTTTTTTTAACATCTTGATATTGTAATTTAAGTTTTTAATGTTATAGTCATATTTAAAATATTAATGTATATATATGTAGTATGTCTGTATTACTGAAAACCATTTGTTCATTTACATAACTTAGAATTTAATCACTTTTAAAGGGTTTCATTCCATAAAAAGTTCTATTGAATAAATAAATAGTACTTGTTAAATAGTGGTTTACACAGACGTTCTTTTCACCACAACAAACATAAGTTACAGCAGCCATCAGTAAGTGTGGTGGGCATTTGAGGCATTTTCGCTCCTTCAAATTACAATTTTAACATATTGATGTTGTTGATAGGTAGCGGTTACTGTGGAAATACAAAATGCTGTGTTTTAACTCTGTTGAACAGTTTCTAATTAAACTATTTGCAGTTGTTCTTGTTCAAAATGACATTTATACTGCAATCAGCTATTTTACTGTACAGATAAAGCTATACGTATAAACGTTAGCTTTATACGTCAATGACCCAAATTGACCTATAAGCCCCGCCTCCTTATTGTATTTCATCAACAACATCACGTCAAGACCATGACAACGTAAAGTAACAATGGTCAAACTTTTTTGAATTTAAACTTTTATGTCTTCAAATTGGTTATTTATATATCATGTTTATCAAATGCTATTAATTAAGTTCATTTTCCCTTTCTAATTCCTTAATACGCCAATGTCTTACCACCTGGACTACGCTCATAGGGAAATACCCCAAAATGGTACCCCAAGAGGGAAATTCCAAACACTTTTTTTAACAATTTTTGTTACATGTTTTTTTCATTTTTCATTTTTTTTTTTTCGATTTCAGTATAAAGACAATATACGTATAGTGTCTTGAAATATGAAATTTATTTGTATTCGGCACGAAACGGGAAAATGCTCGGTAGAACCTCGCATTTTCCCGTTTCTAAGCCTCATACAAATAAATTTCATATTTCAAGACACTATACGTATATTGTCTAAATGCATACACACAGCCGGACACACAGAAAAAATTACAGATATACTAGATGAAATAATATAAACATATTCTACAAATTCTTTACGTTTCAAGACTATTGGTTAATTTGTGGTTAAATATACATGAACTAATGTCATTTTCAAGAAGCATCGACCAAACGGTCTGCTATTTCAGAAACAACAAAAAAAAAGACTTTTGATTTTTTAAGATGAAACAAAATTTCCACACACGGTAAAAAAAGGGTAAGATTTTGTATCATCATATTTTTGAAACCATGGTAACATATGCTATGGTAAATACAAATAATCGAGACCACAAAAGAGAAAGTATCTAACTATTTATTCTTAAAACGTCTTTTTGTGTGTTTTGTATATAATAAGGTATCTTTGTTTTGAATTTTTAACTCAAATACGTGCAATAATAACAACACTAGTTTCAAAATTGATTAAAAAATCGTTTTTGGGATTAATAAAGGGGTTCACTTTGATGACGTCATACACAGTGATTTCAAGTAATATATACAAAATATATATATTTTTGGAAAGCAGACACCTATAGGATATTTTGAGAAAAAAATTGTCTACTTTTGAAGTGGGGCCGATTTTGACCCTTAAAGCCCCTACTCCTTTTATATATCTTTTACAAAAATCTTCTCCTCTGAAACTGCTGGGCCAAATTAATCCAAACTTGGCCACAATCATCTTTGGGGTATATAGTTCATAAAATGTGTGGCGTGACTTGCCAAACCAACCAAGATGGCCGCCATGGCTAAAAATAGAACAAAGGGATAAAACACAGTTTTTGGCTTATACCTGAAAAAACCAAAGCATTTAGAGCAAATCTGATAGAGGTTAAATTGTTTATCAGGTCAAGATCTATCTGGAAATTTTCAGATGAAACATGAACCCGTTGCTGGGTTGCTGCCCCTGAATTGGTAATTTTAAGGAAATTTTGCTGTTTTTGGTTATTATCTTGAATATTATTATAGATAGAGATAAACTGTAACCAGCAATAATGTTCAGCAAAGTAAGATTTACAAATAAGTCAACTTGACCAAGATGGTCAGTTGATCCCACTAGGAGTTATTGCCCTTTAAAGTCAATTTTTAACCATTTTTCGTAAATTTTATATATCTTTTTCCGAAAATCTTCTCCTCTGAAACAGCCTGGGCCAAATTAATCCAAACTTAGCCACAATAATATCTGAGGTATCTTATTTAAAAAAATGTGTGGCGTGACCCGCCAAACTAACCAAGATGGCCGCCATGGCTAAAAATAAAACATAGGGGTGAAATGCAGCTTTTGGCTTATACCCCAAAAACCAAAGCATTTAGAGCAAATCTGACAAGTAGTAAAATTGATAATCAGGTCAAAATCTATCTGCCCTGAAATTTTCAGATTAATCAGAGAACCTATTGCTGGGTTGCTGACCCTGAATTGGTAATTTTAAGGAATTTTTGCTGTTTTTGGTTATTATCTTGAATATTATTATAGATAGAGATAAACTGTAAACAACAATAATGTTCAGCAAAGTGAGATTTACAAATAAGTCAATATAACCAAAATGGTCAATTGACCCCCTAAGGAGTTATTGTCCTTTGTAGTAAATTTTTAACAATTTTCATAAAATTTGTAAATTTTTACTACCGGTAACATTTTCCACAGAAACTACTGGGCCAAGTTCATTAAAGATAGTGATAATTGTAAGCAGCAAGAATTTTCAGTAAAGTAAGATGTACAAACATATCACCATCACCAAAACACAATTTTGTCATGAATCCATCTGCTTCTTTTGTTTAATATTCACATAAACCAAGGTGAGCGATACAGGCTCTTTAGAGCCTCTAGTTTTTTTGTGTATGAAATTAGCCTTTTTTTTGCGTAATTTTAAAAAGCTAAATAAATACAGGTGAGCGACACAGGCTTTTTATGGTCTCTAGTTGATTTATCCAAAAGTTCGTTTGTCAAAAATGCCATAATTGTATTTTTTTTCTACGAAGGATGAGTTTACAACCAAGGATGGGGTTTATTATACTGACATACGTGAGTATAATTCAAATTATTTATGTTTTTTTTTCAATGGAATTTATTTCTGTTTTTGTTCATATTAAAACAACAATTGCAATACTTCTTCATGATCAGATACCAACACAAACCTTTTTTGTCATGTTTATTTGAAAATGCACGTTTCAACCTAATTCAAGAGATTTTCCATAAAAACAACCATGTAATTTAATTTAAAAGTTTTAATTGCTTTTTTTCGTAGTACTGTAATGGACTCTTCAAGCATTTGTTTTCAATTTCGTTTAACGTTGATGTTTTTGCGACAGCACCATATTTAACACTTAAAACAAAGTTGATCCATCTCCAAAATTTATACATATTTGTAACATATACATTAACGAAACAAGCCTTGCATTTTGTTGTAGGGTTTCTGAATGTTGGATATCCCACTACAAAGTAAGTTATTCTTGCATCAGTCAAGACAATTTTGCTACTACAAATGTACAATGTGCTTTCATTATTCTACTTTTTGTTTACTCGACCTGTGAGTTTTCTTAAAATTACAACTTCCATGGTTGAGAACTGTCTATATTTTTTTCCAGTACTATGTTACCCTGCTTCTCTATAATTGATCATAAGTATTCACTTACAAAATGTATCTACCCGGGTTCAAATAAAACAATGGTCGACAATAAAAGCAAAGCATGATATCATAGCACATCAGAAGGGAGAAGCAGCGATTGTTTTCAATTGTTATATTGTTACTTGTTATACTGCTGTATGTTTGCTTTAATGTTTAATTAAAGAATTAAGACAGTCTTCACTGTGTAATAGTATACCAGGTAATCCGGCTAATTTAACTACAGTGACCAATAGCCTATTGACTTTTTGTGTTGTGAGTAAGTACTTCTGTGCGTGATTAGAAGGTCGATCGTAATTAACAAAGATTGACTGTTTTATAGTATTTTGTCAAAATCGGTATCTTCAACTTAAAAATCAGCTCTTCGATACTGGTATTGCTTATAACATTATTCGTTCTTTAACAAAGAAATTATCAAGCCTACAGCCCTCAGTCAAAATTAGCGTTCCTATAACCTAAATACGGAGGACCTTCAGTTTTCTTCGATTTTTTTTTATGAAAATTTCTAATTCTTAACTACCTTTAAGTTATTATATACAGGTAAGTTTCAGCTGTTCCCGAAATGTCAGTTGTGTTTTTGAAATTGCTTTTTTTTTAAATATATATAGGAAAAATATGCAAAATGAAATCTTGGGGATCATTTAACAAAGTACATTTGTTAGTTCACCTTGGAACAGTCATTTACGTTCACTTATATGTTTCGGAGTTTAGTGTGACGTCAATTTTCACCGAACAAGTACACATATTTGTTTATGGGCCAGCTGAAGCCCGCCTCCGGGTGCGGGATTAACTCGCTGTGTTGAAGACCTATTTGTGGCCTTGGGCTCTTTTTCTGCTCTTTGGTCGGGTTATTGATTGCATATGTATCGGAGTTCTTTCAGACACATGTCAAAAACAAGCAGACCAAAGAAGACAGGTTATTCAATTTCACATTTAGATATATTGATTATGTTCTTTCCATAAACAATCTAAACCTTTCTGATAGTGTTCCGTTAACATGGTTAATATATCCCTTCAGAAGTTGAATTTACAGAAACAACTGAAAAGGCTTCCTCTAACTTATTTTTAGACTTATACTTCGAATTTGACATACACTGTCATCTCAGTACCATACGTTACGACAAACGAGACGATTTTAATTGTGAAATTATAAATTTCTCCCACCTTAGTAGCAATATACCAACTGCACCTGTATATGGGATATACATTTCCCAACTTATTCGGTATTCAAGAGCATTCAGCAACTGCTAATATTTTATATCACCAGTGCCTGTGCAAAAAGTTGATGAACGAGGGGTATGCGAAAGAACATCTAACCTTTTTTTCTTCTTCTAAAAACAGTTCACCGGAAGGTACCAAGAGCTTGTTGATTAATATTCCGTATCAACTTCACAAGTAATACACGATGGTCTTGAATTATATATTATAGGTACTGACGTTGTTTCTCATCTTAATTACGTGTCATGGTGCTCTTTTATTTGTCTTTATGAATATTGTTTTTACTTTTTATTCTGTTTTTTGTGGTATCCATTTGACACTGGTCTATATTTTTTGTAACTCATTGTGTAATTATTCTATGCTAATTATTGTAGTCTTGAGTTTTGCTAATATGCCCTGTCTAGATGACATTCCTTGTTTCTTTGTTACACAATGTGCGGCTCTGTTCTTATACAACCCGTCATTGTGCCATGATAAATGTTTGTTAACATATTTGACTATTTATAGTTTATAAAAAAATAACACAATGTTGACTTCTGTACTCCTATTTTTGACAGTTTTACCTATTATGTCTGTGCGTTTTGTTCACACATCGTTGTCAATAAAAAAGAATTTTATACGACTGCCAAGTGAGTAATTTATCTAGCTTTAAAACCAGGTCTTATCCACCATTTTCTACACAGGAAAATGCCTGTACCAAGTTCGGAATATAACAGTTAGTTTCCATTCGTTTGGTGTGTCTGAGCTTTTAATTTTGCAATTTTAATTACGGACTTTCCGTTTTGAATTTTCCTCCGAGTTTGGTATTTTTTTGTCATATGTACACGATGGTCCAATACTTTTTTTCAAGTGTGTAGATATAATACACAGTATTAACATCAAGTTTGTCTCGATAAATTTCGAAAACTTATACTTTGACACAAATAGGTTCATTCCAGAGCACCTGAATTCATCAACGTTTTTATTGAAATCGCAATCTTCAGTTATTTATAGATTATTTTGTAAAATATTCTTCATGCGTCTATTTATCGATTATATGTTGACCATGATGTTCTTTATCGTTTCCCGCAGTACAGATTGTGGCTGTCTATCACAGCTGTCAACTTTCTATACAATACGATATTAACCTTATACGCGTTATTTTATTTTTAATTAACAGTAAATGTGAAGTAGCATAGATTTTTTTTTATTATAAGACATATGTAAATAGTTGAACAAATATGTAGTAATTTTCAAAAGGAAAAATCATTATTGTTAAGCGGATAGAGATGTTATCGTCATCATTTTTTTTTACCTTTATGCAGTTACGCATTTGTCTCTTTTGACAGCAGAGAATCAATAATATTATCTCTTGAATTGAGAAAATATAATTTTTGTTTTATTTTTAGGTGCAACTATTGTCATACTAAGGAGGCTAATCAGATTCTGTGTTTCTGCAAGGACTGTGAAATATTCGTCTGCGATAATTGTTTAATAGAACATCGTCTCAAAAACAAAAATCATAATTATTTCTATCATCACGATATTCTACGCGGATATAAACTAGCAAATTCATGGGGAATACCTTGTAATGGCAGGATAATTGATTTAAAATATATGGCGGCTGACATTGTAGCGGTATTGCTAGATGACAAATTGTGTACTTACAACTTGACAGGAGAATTGATTAATACTTTCTCCATAAGAATGGATAAAGAAAAGAGTCGGATAGCCTGTATCAACGATTGCAAGATAGCAGTTACAGTACCTAGTAATAACCTGATACAAATTTTGACTATCCTAGCTCCCACCACAGTAACGGATTTAAGAACTCCCGCAATAATAAGAATGACTGGTGGAATCACATGTATAATGGATATATTATATGTGGCCTTCTCTGATGCAATACGATTAATGGATTTATCAGGACGAATACAAAGAGTAATAAACATACCAAGTGTTAATATACTGCATACTGTAAACAACGACAAGATGTTATGTGTATACTCCAAAAAAGGCTCAGAAAAATCTATGTCATGCCTTGACTTTAGTAATGACAGTTTTAATGACTTTGAACGTTTCCCGTTCCATCCTGATGATGTTGCTACTGATGACGTCGGTAATATAATCTTTATTGACAATTGTATCATTTGGCAGGCTGATAGTGACGGAAAGAACTGTAAAATCATAATAACAGCAAAAGGTGGCAACTTGTATGAACACTTAGCTTACCATAAAGATTCAAAAATATTGTTAAGCAATCGTAAATACTGGGATCAAGAGGTTAAAATGTACATTAAACTAGAATAGTTGATACTGATACATTGTACACAGTGTGTTTATAGTATTACGTGTTAACTAAATATACCAAATCATCTTGCTCATAAAAGTGAAAATGATGATAAAAACAGATAAAGCCGTTTTGTTTTAATTCAAATATCAGAAACATCAAAACATGTTAAACATTGTTTTCTTTCTTTTTACAATGGGGAATTATTTGAAATCATTTATACTTAATAACACACTTTAAGATCAACAATGGTTAACATTAGCGCACAGAAATGTAAATATGAAAACTTTATGAATTCAAATGTCTAATGTACTATACTATTATTCTAACGGTTATTTATGAAGTGTTATCTGTCAAGCTATGATGGTAGTATCAGATTAGTACTTTATGCTTTAGTATGGACATGATTAATAACAAGCATGTTTTAAATTCTCTGTTGATAAATAAACAAAATATTTAGAAATTCATTGTTCAATCTTCCTTATGCAAATGACATGACTTTTACGTACCAAGGTTATCGCGATACTGGTGAAGGGAAATCTAGAAAAGCGCGACGGATACCTGCAAATTATAATGTAATATTTATTATCATGCATATACTAACAAAAAGTATGAAAAACTTACATGTGTACAACTCGTAACAAATTCAGTACCCTTCAGACATATCATATTCGTTTAAGTACATGTTTTATTCTTTTTTTTTGTGTCGTTATTCACTTGTATTACAATCAAGTTTTTTTTGCAACAGTATAGACACCCATTCATGTTGTATCCTTTACACAAATATATTTATAACTAACAGACTAATTGGAAATAGGTTGGTTGAACTTCGTTTTGGAGTAAAGAATGTATAAATGAAACAAAGGGAATATTGATTGAAACAAACTAAAAAATCTTCACACCATATTTGTTTTGAGTGCGTGTTTTACTATGCTAACAACTGTGATTCTCCTCCTTCAAACCTGATACTATATTCATAGCATGGCAACCGTTAAATGTTGAACTATTACACCACTGTCCATGATAAGGAAAAGGGTTGGGATCCAGCTGACATGTTTAGCCCGCCACATTCTATATGTATGTGTCTGTCCCAAGTCAGGAGCCTGTAATTTAGTGGTTGTCGTGTTACATATTTGGTTTTTCGTTCATTTTTAGTACATAAAGTAGGCCGTTAGTTTTACTCGTTTGAATTGTTTTACATTCAATTTTTCATTTCGGGGCCTCTTATAGCTGACTATGCGGTATGGGCTTTGCTTATTGTTGAAGGCCGTACGGTGACATATAGTTGTTACTTTATGTGTCATTTTGGTCTCATGAGGAGTGTCGTCTAATTGGCAATCATAACCCATCTTCTTGTTGAGAATTACAAATAAGTTTTTCATAAAGAATAATAAAAAAACAAGTATTATTTTTAAACTGACTTTTAACGAAATGAATACCTTTATATTTAAATCTCCCTCAATCATTGACTAAATAGTCTTTAAGCAACATTCTAGGATATTCTGAAGCTATTGTTTCTGGTATCGATGACGAGGCGAATCATACAAGTAGGAAGTTTTTCCAGCTATAAAATCACGTTTAACAGCCTTATCTTCTAAAAATGCCTACATCAAGCCATACATATGACAGTTGTTCTCAATGTATTCCCTTGTTTTTTTTAGGTCAACGTTGATTATGTTAGGTTTGAAGGACTTCCTCCTTCTTTAGGTCACCTGGCCGAGAAAGGCTAAGTGAGCTTTTCTCGTCACTTGGTGTCCGTTCTCTGTTGTCCTTCGTAGTCGTCATTGTCCGTTTACCTGAACAAAAATTCTCCTCTAAAAACTACTGGTCCAAAAAAAAAACCCAAAACTTGGCCTAAATCATCCTTAGGGTAAATTTTGAGGATAAAATGAGGTTTTTGTATACCTCTTTCACTAAAGTATTAAGAGCAAATCTGATATTAGTAAAAATGTTCATTAGGTCAAAATGTTAATTTTCCGAAATTTTCAGACGCAATAGACAACCTGAGGTTAGATCGCTGCCCCTGAACTGGCAATTTTAATAAAATTTTGCACTTATTTGGTTTTTATTTTGAATAATTTTATTAAACTGTAAACAGCAATAATGTTTAGCAAGTAAGATCTACCAAACATGCAGGCAACATGACAACAATTTTGAATTGACCCCTGAAGAAGTTATTACCTTTTTAGGTCATTTTTTTAACAAAAGACTTTCGAACATTTTGTTATCTTTCACAAAAATCTTCTCCTTTCAAACAACTGAGACAAATTTAACCAAACATTTCCACAATCATCATTAGGGTATCAAGTTTTAAAATGTGTCCAATGACCCTGCCTGCCAACCAACATGGCTGTCATGGCTAAAATATAACATAGGGGTAAAATGCAGTTTTTGGCTAATATACTTGAAACTAAAGCAAAAGTATAACGGTTGCATCATTCCATGCATCAATTGTAAACAAAAACATCAGGTGAGCGACATAAACTTCTTGGAACCTCTAGGCCAGCTAAGCCTACAAAAATGTACCACACTAACAATCATCAGCTTTCAACGTCCCTCCGTAGACAAAGAGGACTACTGGATTCAACAATTGGAACTGCGACATCGTATGGTTGCAATGACAACATTGATAGTATAGGTATTATATCTAGTCCTCCCTGTAGTTCGGTGAATGTGATGGATTTCAAATCTTCTCTTCGACGTAGATGCAGTCATGGTCATCGCCATTATACATCATCTACTTTGCATGATGTCTCTATTAATGAATTGTTGCCATTTATACAAAAGCCGTTAGGTATTAATCACATTCGCACGAAACTTAATTCATTACCCCTTTCAAAACTTCATTCTCTGTTCAATTTGTGTTTGGAAACCACTATTACAAACCCTCATTCAAACCAATACAAATTTTAAACTATCATTTCGGATATTGCAAGTCACAGACTTTTCAAACCAGTTTGCATTGGAAAAGATGAAAAAGAGAAAAGATCTTTTTTTAAACTTTCCTTTTCAATGAAGGTCTCGATGGCGTCAATTTAGCCAATATCATTTATCATAAATTAGTTCAGTCGAAAATATCTCCTTATTTTTAAGATCAGTCTGTACCAATAATTTCTTCTACCTATTCCAAACCAAATGCAACTAAAATTTTCAAATACAAACACGTTTTGCAGGATCTCAACATGACGACTTCAAGTCTAAAGCTCCTTATTCCACCTGTGCTAGTTCACAATTCACATATAATCTGGCTGGCCACGTTATTACCGGAGACCTCAACATTTTTAATAACACTTTGAGGTCGATGATACAAATTCGAATTAAGAAACAAAATGGGTCTATCAATACCCATGCTACGTCAATCTTTAAAGACTCAAATGTTGCAAAACCTTTATCCGACCCGCAGATAAAAGGTTGCGGCTCACAAGTAAGCTATTAAACCAAGAGTTTTAAATGGTGAAGTTGAAATTACCCCTTCGTCAATTTTACGGAATAGCATAAGTAACACGACATGTGTCACATGTGGAGCAGAATCTGCTCAACCCCTGGTATTTGTTGGGGTTCATGTTGCTTAGTATTTAGTTCGCTATGTTGTGTCTGGTGTACTATTATTTGTCTGTTTGTCTTTTTATTTCTTAGCCATTGCGTTTTCAAGCTACGAGTTTGACTGTCCCTCTGGTATCTTTCGCCCTTCTTCTACATAAACTGAGAATACAATTCTAAAATGTCCTGGTTTTGAATGATTGTTCTGTTAATCTCTTTAGATTGCACTGCACTTCTACATGAAATAATGTTTTAAGTATTAAATTGAAGTTTAGTTTTTTCACCGTTTATAATATTTATATATCTTATCTTAACTAAACATTGACTTTAATCAAATGTTTTATTGGTATTACTTGAATATTAAACCAACTGCGAAGTATGCACTCATAGAAATAAATAACCAAACTCGACAGGGAAATTATACTGTCTTTGTCTGAACAGTTTTATATAATACGATATTTCGGGAGCATTATTTATTTGGTTGTTTTTGTTGGTTTTTTGTTTCAAAAAGTTGTGTTGTTGTCGTTTGAACATTTTATGACTGTATTTTAATCATTAATTAGAATTAACATGTGCTTACAGACATATTTTATTCTGATACCAATTTGACAATATTTCATTTAGGTTATTATAGATATCTTTACATAATCGATGCACACGCTAGTGTCATTGAAACTTACATATAATAATTTTATTTGTGTGATCGATAATATAAGACCTTATTCTCCGCATCGTATTTTGCTACCCATTAGCAGTCTCCACTCGCTGATCGATCTACTTCTGTAAATATTGACTACAAAACACAAAGATATTGGAAAATGTAAAAAGAAAAGAAATAGTTCAGTGCTTTGTTGAATATAAAGGAAATGTCAACATGAACATTTACATTTGAAAAACGAAAAACTCATATTCTGTCACTTTACAAACCGTCAAAAAGAGTAACAATTGTAAAAGACACAATATAGAAAACTTAAAACCCCAACAAATACCATATGTAATCCCAGGAGCTCGGGAAGGTTAAACAGAACCTTATCTTCATATAGAACACGTGTTGCTCATTTAATAACAAAACCTGTTACAATTTTATATGATTGTTCACATTCGAAGAAAAGAACCAGTTCTTAATGGCCTACAAAACATTATAAGGGTCACGATTTCATCTATCTTTGGGAGTCCCAGATCAATAGCTGTCTTGTTAGCAGTCATCCTCCATCAATTATATCATTATATGGAAAGCACGCTATGGCATATCAACATGCAAACATGTTCGATACATGACATAGACTCTGTAAAATGGTTTACTTATCATTTTACTTTCTCGTGTAAACCAAATCTGATCCGAAACAGTCATTTTGATCCGAACAGTTCCAATGACCAAAAATGAATTATTATTTTATTTGCATGTTAAAGTACACTTTCAATTATTTCCGAAGCATTATTTAATTACTGTTAAAAATAATAAGATATGTCCAGTCTATGTATTTGGTAATAAGTATAGACAATATTCAGTAGTTGTCATATACATGTACCTATACATAATTTGGCTGCTTAATTTGTGACATATTTACCTTTCGTATTTTTACACATATTAAGAACGAATAATAAATTTAGATTTTAAATGTAAGTTTGTTGAAAAAAAACGAGTATTCAATGCATATATAATACTCACACCACATCTTCCTATATCTATTTGTTAAGTTCAACTGCTGAAACTAAAAACACAACAATCTTACCTTTGTAAATGTTGAAGAACTATTATAGACTTATACGTTTATTAATCTGATTTATACGGGTGTTTGGCTGGTCTTTATCAATAGAATCGCCATATATATTGAATATATACGATTATTCTCTTGAGACAGCTATAAGGAGGTCCTGAAATGTGTTTCCTACTTATGTGTAGGTTATTTCCCCTCAAGAAAAGTTGAACAACGCAAAATGTTTTTTTTTCCCCGACTAGAAAGTGTAGAAACGCAGTTTGTATAAGTTATAGTGTTTAATTATTTCTGGAAGTAAATGTTCTGACTTTATGTGTGTTTGTATCTTAATTGTTTTCTACTGAGAAGTTTGAGAAGTATTGTATAAAAAGTTATACACATTCGAACTGAAACAATAATATTTTTTGAAGATCTGAAGAAAGCGATACAAATGTTAAATGCTATGTTATTTAGTCCCTGGTGGAGAGTTGTATTTTACCACATCTTATTTGAATATGGTTGACTAAAAAAGGAAAGTTGTTCGTGCTTTTCCAGAGGACAAACACCTGTCGCGTTCCCTTTTTATAATTGTATATATTCAAATTCTCCAAAATAAATACAACAACTAGAAGTTGTCCTTCTCGGGTTTACGTTGTTTCTTATTATTGATAAATGTACACAATATTACGGACAAAATACTCACTTATTCTTTACCATTTTTACTCCCCAATGGCACCTCAATCATATTCTGTCGAGTTAGTGATTCACAAAATGAAGCAAACGGATTGTGTTTTGGTGATGGGGATGTGTTTGTAGATCTTACTGTTCTAAACATTCTTGCTGCTTACAATTATCTCTATCTATAATGAACTTGGCCCAATAGCTTCAGAGGAGAATGTCAGTGAAAATTTACAAATTTTACAAAAATTGGTACGCCGGGTCACCGGACACAATTTTTAAACAAAATACTCCAATGATGATTGTGGCCAAGTTTGGTTTTATTTGTCCCAGTAACTAGTTTCAGAGGCGAAGATTTTTCTAAAAGATTACCAAGATTTATGAAAAATGGTTAAAAATTGACTATAAAGGGCAATAACTCCTTAGGGGGTCAATTGACCGTTTTGGTCATGTTGACTTATTTGTAGATTTTACTTTGCTGAACATTTTAGCTGTTTACAGTTTATCTCTATCTATAATAATATTCAAGAAAATAACCAAGAACAGCAAAATTTCCTTAAAATTACCAATTCAGGGGCAGCTACCTAACAACGGGGTGTCTGATTCATCTGAAAATATTAGAGCAGATAGACCTTTACCTGTTAAACAATTTTGCCCTGTCAGATTTGCTCTAAATGCTTTGGTTTTTGAGTTATAAGCCAAAAACTGCATTTTACCCCTATGGTCTATTTTTAGCTGTGGCGGCCATCTTGGTTGATATGACGGGTCATCGGACACAATTTTTAAACTAGATACTACAGTAGTTTCAGAGGAGAAGATTTTTGTAAAAGTTTACAGACGACGGACAACGACAGACGCCAAGTGATGAGAAAAGCTCACTTGGCCCTTTGAGTCTCCCAAACTGGTTACAGTTTCATGTGTGTTTTTCTTTAAGCTCAGTCACCTGAAAAAAATGAAGGAATAGTCAAGCTACATATGTATACATTTATACATCAGTTTTTTGCTTGAAAATGTTTTAAATTAATTATATTAAATAAGATGAGTTTTAATATTATATACATGTATTCAAGTACACATATTTGAAGTTGAATATAATTTTTTAGAAGATTTCACATTCAGGACTTCATATACATTTGTAGTGAGAGATTAAAACCCTTCTTGCATATCTGGAAAATAAATACTTGGTCTCATTAATTTTTATGTGTGTGTCATCTGTGTTTTAATTTGTTCTTAAATTAAGCTGACACTGGTCATCTTAAAATGTTTAACAATTCATTTGTTATGCATTCTTATTCTGATTTACATTATGTACTGATGTAATGTCTAGTATATTTACAGGATTTAAGATTTCACATACTTTATCTCATACGGCGGAACGGTACTTTATCTAAATAAAGATAAACATGTAAAAAATGTACTTTAAGAGATACTGGTACTCACTTTTGAATTTTCATATTAATGCAGTAGGTTAACTTCAAAATCAAGTTGATCCATTTCTCTAATTATAGCTATAGGCTCCTCTATATGTAAGTCTGTTATCTGATGTATCTTTTATCTGTTTGAAGAAATAACAGATTATAAGGTGATCAATTATTCTTTGAATTGAATTTGGAAAATTGTATTTAAAATCAAATTAGTTATTTTCTTATCTTAAGAACCGGTGGAAAATATATAATGAGCTGTTAGCATCTTACTACATTAAAACATTCAAAGTTACAAGACTTTTAGTATGATTTATAATTCTATTTTTAAATGGACAGGTTAATGTATGAAATGATCTAAATGAACACTTTAAAGCAGAACGGTAAATTGTGATTAACTTATTACTAAACAAGTTTACTTGATATATTTGAGTCAAATTAACCTTATATGCTATGCGCTTCAGGATCACACATGTACATGTACAAATGTATCTAAATTATAATGACAAGATCTCAAAATGAGCTTTTTTTTTAATTTTTTTTCAGTTTTGAACTAAATGTTAAAAGTTTGAAATCCTTGCAATTGTATCATGTATAAATCATATGTCTACATTTAGTTTCTAAGGACACGAAGGATTGATTGATTGATTGATTGATTGATTGTTGGTTGCTTTACGCCGCATTAGCACAAAAAGGCTATATCGCGGCGAGAGCTAATTCGACGGACACGAAGGACAATAAACAACAAATTTATGAAACAAAGGTATTGCCGTCCCAAAAGATCCCATCTAAATAGTGGATTAAGAATCTAATTATCTTAAGATTTGATATACAAGTTTTATTTTTATAAATAAATATATATTTATAAACCACTTTTCAATATATGTGTGTCTTTCATATGTCATAAAATATAGGTACACTGTATATGTAGCAATCAAAATTACAGAAAATTTAAATTTGACGTTCCTGATTTTTAACTAATTAAGCTTACTGTTTACATGTATATCTGACATAAACATATATATGACTATCCTGATAACTGTAGGATTGTCTTTACTTTCTTTTATAAATTGTGACTTGGATGGAGAGTTGTATCATTGACACTCATACCACATCTTTTTATACATTTATCTATTCTACATGTACATGCAAATGTATTCATTTGTAGTTGCATTTTGCTTACATGTACATTCATTTTGGCACATGAACATACATTACTGACATGTACATATTAATGATAAGCATGATGAATAAGGTAACAGACATGTATGGTCTGTTGTGTATATGGAGGATAGTTGCACATGTGATTTTCTCATTGGCAATCATTATGATCATAACCAAATCTTCTTTTTTTTGTAACTTTTGAGTCTGATAGTTTTATTTTTTTTAATTTTAAATTATTATCCTATTCAAATAATGCTTGAACATGATGAATAAAATTGTATAAAATTGCTTTCAGCACAGATCATACATTTGCAGAGAATTATTTCACATTGTAACTAAAAATATGGGGGAGAGGGGGGATTTATTAAAATTATTGAACAGGCCACATGATTTATCCGATAAGTATCCAATATTGGTCATTTTTCAGAAATATTGTCCTGAAATTGTCTGATAAAAGGTAGTCTTGGTGGAAGACCTTCCCTTTTGAAGATTCCCATATGCCACAATCATCATAGTATTTGGAATGACGGTTATTTGTCTTTCTGCTCATGTTATCAGCATTGTTAACTAAGAATCACGTGTTTGATTTATTTCCAGGTGGCGCATCTTCAAAAATATGTGACTTCTCTTGTACTGCTTTCCAACAATCTAATGCTGACAAAAATTTCCCATGTTGTAAGGTATTGATGTTGTCTGGTTTTGGAAACGTTACGTTATTGTCTGAAGATGTTGGTTCTAAGTCCTTTGATGAGACTAATAATGGAGAAGTACATTCTGACTCTGTTGGAGATGGTGGCGGTTTTGCAATTGGTGAGGAACAACTGGTTTCATTTACGACAAAATTCATCGGCTCGGTCTCTGATTCGTAAGCATCAATATCTGACATTTCTGATGTTTTCGTCTTAATCGGCGAGCTGTGGTTTGTTGGTGTGAAACTTTGATTAACTTGGGTAGTATTTTGTGGTGTGCTGGTAGTTAACGGGACGAAATGGTTTGGCGTCCTCATACCGTTTATTCCCCAATTAGTGTGAGTCCACATTATAGTTAATAACCCTGATGGTGGAAGGTGAAGTGGTGTGTATGTTGTATTTAACGTCCTGTATGCAAGATGACCTTTACCATAAACTGGTGGGTAAATTGTTTGGATACTCTTACCAATGACATCAGCATGATTGATAGACATTAGCTCATGATTGAAATATTGAATTTTTTTCTATTACTCAAAGTGGCTTATCACTAAAATCGAATATTACTCAAAATTCCAATGTTTGTAATAAATATCGAATCTTAATATATAGTGTCATCAGTCTTTAAAAACGATGGATATGTTCAACAACCGTACTCTTTTAGAAAAACTCCATAGTGAGATTTATCTATTGAATAAAGAATTTTACAAACTATTTGATAACATGGCAGCGATAACAGATCGCAATGAACAAATTGAGTGCATGTTAGAATTGAAGAGATTGTCAAATGAAACCTATGTTCTAAGTGACCAGTATAGAAAATAAAAGGTGGTTAAAGAAATTGACCAATTGGAGGACAGGCAAATGGAAGACGCCCTCGACAACCTACCAGAATTGAGCAGCGATGAGGATGAAGAAAAATTTGAGTAATATCAACTTGATGGATTTTACAAAGGTCCTTTTAAGGACCGTCAATATTTTCAAAAAGATCTATCATTGTTGTTCACTTAATTACCCTAATTTCATCCCCCCCCCCCTTAAGATTAAGTTCCAAAAGGTTTTCCCAAAGACAAGTAATGATATAAGATTGATACAGAAAAAAACAAATATAGCTTGACACGTGTCGGTGATAAATATGTTAATCCACCACTTAACATGAATAATCGCGTCGGTGATATATAGAAAACCAATTCGATGTCAATATTTAAAATATAAAATTACCAAACTATAAATTTCAGGAACATATTATATTCCGTAACTTAAATAATAAGAAAAATGAATTAACAAAACTTGACACGCGTCGGACTTTGATAAATATGTTAAAGGTGATAATCCATGATTAATTGCAATTAACAATTAAGTATTGTGCTATATACATTTTGAATTAATAAAGCCTTCCACGCCTCGGTGATAAATAGAAAACAAATTCAACGTCAAATTTAAAATATAAAATTACCAAATTGTAAATTTCATAAACATATTATATTCCGTAACTTAATAAGAAAGATGAATTTCAAAAACTTGACACGCGTCGTTGATAAATATGTTAAATGTGATAATCAATCACTTATCATAAATCGCAATTAACAATAAAGTATTAAACATTTTGAATTAACAAATCCTGACACGCGTAAGTAATAAATAGATTAAACCGATTCAACAGATTAAGAAATTCAGTGTACGAAACAAAAATTTACAAAAAATGTGCAAATATGCCGCAATAATATTTTTAATATTAAAACATTAAATTACCAAATTAAGACGAAGTAAGCCAGATGAATAAGAGTAGGTTGTTCCTACTTCTTCTTTCAAACAGGTCAAACAACAGAACGTAGAACAGCTGGATGTTACCAAGAAATCGACGTCTTGTAATGATAACTGTTGACAGTCATAGTGGTACCATGAATTGCAAGAGTCACACTGTACTGAGTTCTTGGAGCAGTTCTGTCTGCAGTCACCACAGGGCCAGAAAATCGACCTTTTTAGGTACGAAACTTTGCGTTTTGGCATTTTGACTTTACTGATTAACTTTGAAACTTTATAATAGATTTAGAAAGATTTTTGGAATTTATTTCTTGTTCTATCAATATATACCCTTTGATCAATATCTTTAAATTTTGGAGCCAATCGTAAATTTGACCAATAATATAAAACAGGAAATAAAATATTGTCCAATTATTTTTATCGGAAGTAAAAGATGATCCAATAACATTTACAGGAAGAAATTGTGATTCCAGCACTTTATGGTTTCACGTTTCCATTGTCTAACACAAGATTTGAGACGTCGCTAACAGAACAAAAATGTGAAATGACTTCTCTTGAAACATTGTTAAAAAAACAAAAAGTTATGTAGGACTTCTTTTAAATTTCCATTTCTTTTGACAGCGTGGTTGAATTATAGAAGCCATCCGTTCTTTTCAATTTTTGACATAGACCTCATTATAGTGGGTTGTGTTTGTTTAATTACTCTTAATGACCATCACATAGACTTTTGTTTTACAAGCATTATTCAAAACAAAAATGAATTATATAAGTATGTAAAGAAGAAAACCCATTCAAAGATATTGCATGATAATTGATTAAAATCGTGCTAAAGGAACTTTATGCATTTCAAATAAAATTTAAATATATTCACAATAAGTAATCAATGAAAGTCCTCGATCTCTTTCCGTCGGTTAGATTTTGATATTTGTCTCTTGTCTTATTTTTGGTATAACTATTTCATATAAGAAGAAGAAAGAGATGAATAAAATATATATGAGGTGTTGATGACGGTGGTTTGCGGAGTTGTCATGTTATAGACTTTCCTTTCCTGTTCGGCGTGTTCAATGTAGATATATTTGATATTTTAAACTTTAATTTAATATGATTTGTTGCATTAATAACTGAAATAATATATATTAAGGTCACAATTAATACGATTAAACAAAAAAAAAAAAAAAATGCGCTGTTTAGCGATATGTGGTTTGCAATCGGTGATGAAATTTAGATTTACCGTCTAATTAATATTAGTTCATGCATTTTTTAAAGTTATTTTAATGTTATGTTGCATATTTTAGTTGTTTTGTTGTTTGTTTTTATGTTCTGTGGTATATTTTTAGTGTTCTGTGGTATATTTTTAGTGTTCTGTGGTATATTTTTAGTGTTCTGTGGTATTCTGTGGTGTTCTGTGGTATTCTGTGGTGTTCTGTGGTAAAAAGACGCTCCGTTTAAACTTCCATAATTTAAACTATTACCTGTTCCAACTGGTATAACTGTCGCAAAGAATTCTTTTATACACTATAACTATCATCTGCTTCAAAGTGATACGCCTTTCCAGTTTTCAAGATGCCCAAAATTATGGCATTTAGATCTTTCTTTGCTTTTGGTGTCTATGATATACCATGTACTGTTTTAAGGTGAAGGAAAACTGTATGATTTCCAGCATTTGTCCAACTGAATCATCAAAAACTACTCACGGATGGCTTTAAATTCCTCATATTCCACATTTCCAGCAAATAATACAATAATTTCAGTCTTATAAATAATACTCATTCCCGTACAGAATTTGTAACTGCCTCTGTCTGGAAGTGATCACCCGTACATGTATACAACAATCTCCTGGTGAGGGAAATAAGTTTCCCAACACCACAAAATTATGTAGTTTTATTAAATCTTATCAAAATGTTCAATTATGTATAAAAACATACAACAGAAGTTTATTTTACTGTCAAAACATTACCAGCTGATTACAACCTTTATCGGTTTTTAAATTGAAGAGCATCACTTTTGGTATGTCTAAACACCAAAAAGTCGAAAATAAACTGCTGTTTCCTGACAGTTTACTGCATTAGAACATTTACATATCAACAGATACCAGAGATGTTATTATCATTTCCTGCTGTATTCATGGTCATCTTTTAGAATATATATCAATTGTTATATTGTAGGCTGTTTTTGTTGAGAAATTAATACCCCTATTTTCCTATATAAGCAGTCAAATTTAGTGAAAAATCAAATTCATTTTTTTATTCATAATAACCCAATATGACTTTTAAAAATGTCATTTCCCAACAAAACAAGTTGGATACAATACAAAAACACATTTATCTCAAAAAGGTTGTTGAACAAAATTTCTAACTTCTGCCTGGTTTTCTCTGGCATTGCCTCTTAAATACAAGCCCTGGGATATTGTACCAACTATGATATATAAACTCCGTAGTCAGGCGCGTCTTAAATCTTGCTACGTTTCACAATTGAGAAGTTGTAATCATCTCATTGGAATTATCCCTCCTAAGACAAGAAACTTGTTTTCATTTATCGTGTTGCAGGGATAAGGGAATACTTGTGTTAAGTGTAAAAAAGATAAGTGTTTTTATAAATTTGCAAGATGAAAAAGTCTTAGATTGATTTTTTTTTAGAATCTTCTTCTGATTCAGATTATCTTTAGAATAGGTGTGTTCACACAAAAATGAATATTGGGTTTGATTGCTGATAACATTTGTTTAACGTTTTTAAAATCATTTTAGGGTGTTAAACTTTTGTCAAAGAAAAGCAAACGATACCGAAGGACATTCAAATTTAAGTAAAAAATAAACTAACAACGGCATTTTAAAACTCATTAAAGACAAAGAAACAAATAATATACAAAACAAAACATACACAACTAATGAATGAGATTTACAAACCTCACTAAAAAACGTGAGGATCTTAGGACTTCATAATAGCAAGCAGATCATATCTCAAATATTGTCTGGCTCAATAGGAATGTTATTTATTTACTCATTTATTTTTAGGTATTTATGGATTTTGATAATCTATTACCCTTTCTTTTGCATAGAATATTTTACTTTTGTTGTAGTCAATTTATTCACATTTGGCAAATTATATTCTCATCATCGTGTAATGTCCGAAAAGCAACTATAGTTTAAAAGCTAATATGCACTCCTTGTAGGTATAACGAAGGTTTTTCAAAGAAAATGGATAGCTCAATAAATCAAATAAAAACAAAGGCGATTCATTATTTATATGGAAATTTTTTTAACAAAATGTCAGTGAAAATATATTGTAGGTAACGATACTGAGATACAAATCAAATATGAATAATATATTTACAAACTGTTCTGAAACGCGTTTAAATTGAAATACGTACTCAATTAGTACAAATCGAATTAATAATGGGAAATGTGTCAAAGAGACAACATTCCAACCATTGAGCAGACAACAGCCGAAGGCCACCAATTGGTCTTCAATGCAGCGAGAAAATCCAGCACCTGACAGTGTGCTACAGCTGACCCCCAAACAAAAATGTACACTACTTCAGTGATGAAGGACGTCATACTAAACTTTGAATTATATAAAAGTAACTAAAATTTAATATCCTACAAGACTAGAGGCTCTGTTTCTAAATCTTACCATTAAATCAGAAGACCTAAATTACGACCTTTACAAGATAAATCTTCTATAAATTTAATAGAGAAAAGATAAATTACGACATTTACAGGATACCTTTTCTCGAAACTGAAAAAAAAACTCATATCATAATCAATATACACTCAGCCTCAACATGTGATAAACCTAACCAACGCGTTATATGCGGAGGAGGTAAATAGCCAAGGATTTTTTAACTCATGATTCGAAAACTGAAAATAACATGGCAAAAAGCGACAAACAATGGAAAGTCTAACAACAATACAAAGATACAACTTTTCGGTGTGAGCCAATGCTCTGTTTGAAAGATCGTACTTTGACCTATTATGGGTTTTTTTTTTATAGGAAGAGCCTAGGGTCACACCGAACAGCCCTACAAATTACTGGTGTAAAACCATTCAAAAGGGAAAACCAACGGTCTAATCTATATAAAAAAAACGAGAAACGATAACTGGTTTTAGATAATAGTACTGGAGCTAGATTAAGGTAACAAAAAGGATTTCAATAAAGTCAACTCTAAAACTTAGACATAGCGACAGTTTGAAGTCACTCTCTAATGCCTGACACGTGGATTTATTTTATCGATATAATTTGTACTTTTCAGTATATTTTAAGTGTAAAAAGTTGTATGCTCACCAATAACATGTTTTTACATGTAAATTACATGTATTTTATCCTTTTTACATTTGAACGGAAATTTCATTTAGTTTAACGGATCAATATATATAAATAAATAAAATCCTAAAAGCAAATATATTAAAACAAAAAAGTAATCAACGTCAATTCTGACACAAACACGTTAAGTATCGCATTGTGAGAAAAGTCAACAGGCTCTATCTCAAATATAACACACATAATGAACATTTTTATAAATATTTAAAAAAATTCAAAGTATTATTGATCCAATATGTTCTCCTCTTTTTTTCAAAAGATGAATTTTGAATTTCTGAATTTGTAGTATCTTGTAAAAAAAGTCAACAGAAATTCATCGATCTTTAAATCTCAAACATCGATTATCACGAACGGTACCAATAAATGAAATCACAAAATGAACCTACAAAGGAACAATGCGGGTGTGTAGGAAAGTTGTGTGGTTCATGTTGGCCATAAATCTTTTGGTGTGCGCATTAAAAATGAAATCAGTTTCATGATTCTCTTCAACTTTGTACTTGTTTGGCATTATAACTATTTTGATCTGAGAGTCACCAATGAGTCATATGTAGACGAAACGCGCGTCTGGCGTATTTAATTATAATCCTGGTACATTTGGTAACTATTTACAATGTCAAATTTAGAAATATAACAATATCGGTACAATTACAGATCAGACGACGGATTTAAAACCGTAAACAAACATTGCTAGTTATTTCAGACTAGTACATGTCATCAAGCCATGTTTAACGTAAATATAAAATTTTAATCCAGGTATCTATGATGAGTTTCCAACCCATTGGTCGATGCCACTGCTGGTGGAGATTTATTTCCACGATGGTATCACCAGCCCAGTAGTCAGTACTTTTGTGTTGACTTGAGTTATCATTGAAATGTTCATAATTATAAATTAACTGTTAACAAACTTTGAAATTTTGAAATACTAAGGCTTTTCTAATTCAGCAATAGATTACCTTAGCTGTATTTGGCAAAAATTTTAGGAAGGTTTGGTCCTCAATGCTCTTCAACCTCCAACTTTTTTTTGCCTTTAAAACATTTTTCGATTCGAGCGTCGCTTTTGTAGACGAAACGACCGTCTGGCGTTAACATAAAATTGTAATCCTGGTTTGTATGATGAGTTTATTTATGGTAAACGTCAAAAATATATAGTAACGATTTTATCGGTTGTTCCTCTTATCTCTCCTATAAATGATTTGATATATGGAGCAAATCTCTATTAATGACGTTCATAGAGTGTGACTATATACAAGTGTAACTTATTATTTGAGATATGTAAACGCAATAATCAACATTTGCAGGTATGTACTTGTAAATTGAAAACTTTATATTGTTTTAAACTGAACCCATTTGATGCTGTTTCCATTACATCTGTATTTAGCTATTCCTTTATTCCTTTAATATTTGTCCTATGATCAACTTTTGTGAACTAGTAAAAGTGTAAAATTTGAGATCAATGTATTGTTGATTTAACGACATTTTGTAGTCGAATACAAATGTATGTCAGGTACATAGTTCATCAATATCTTCTGAAACGTTTAGCTCAGAACTACATGCATTTGTACTTTAGTTGTACGTTCGTTATATAAAATATGTGTTCTACATGTGTTTCAATGTTTGATAACCTTTATATGATTTCAAGTGAAAAAGGTCAGATGATGCTTCTAAGTTTTAGCGCTCTCCTGTTTTGTTTGCTTTTTTTGGAGGAGGAGAATATTGAAGGATATGCTTAGTATAGAACAATATAACAGTGTTCAATGGGGGAATCATACAGACTCATCATGAAAGACATTATTTAAGTGAAGCTATATTTTAGATCTGAGTGACTAAGATAATATTACAATGGTCACTGCGGCATCTAAATTTTTATTTCGTAACTGTTGAGAATGGAAATGAGAAATGTGTCAAAGAGACAACAACCCGACCAAAGAGCAGATAACATTCTAGTTGTTTTGCTCACACATTGTTATCAAAATAATGGAATACAATGCGACTGTCACACAATGTGGAAGTTGAGCTTGCTTTAAAACAAGGTTTAATCCACTATTTTCTACATAAAGAAATGCATTTAACAAGTCTGAAATATAACAGTTGTTTTGTTGTTTCCCATTTGTTAGATGTGTAAGCTTGTAGTATTCAAGTCCTCTGTGTTAGAATCATCATGAGTTGAAATACATTGATTAAACGGGAATTGTGCAGGAACCAAGCAATTCCTTCGACTTATCAGAGTTTTCGACACAACCGAGGTCAACACAATAAGGTGCGACTGTATTGAACATTTTTCTTCTTAATAAACATATTGAACTTTTGGTGTAGTCTTTTTATTTTCATTTATCGATTTTAATAATTTTCAATTTCATATATATCGTTTGTCAAATCACTATTGTGTAAAAGGTGTCTTTAACATTACATGTACATTGCATTACAATTGTCTTACCGCCTCATTCTATATTGTTCTATCCAAAGTAAGGAGCCTGTATTTTTTTGTTGCTGTTTGTCATATTTGTTTGTGTCCATTGATTTTTTTTTATTACGCCTTTATCCGTTTGAAATGTTTTACATTTGTCATGTCGGGACTTTTTTTACTTTAAAGGGCTTTTTGCTCCGTTAAAAGTCGTACGATGACCTACAGTTATTCGTTTCATCATGTTTATTTATTTCATTTATTTGTTTATTGTAATATATATATGTACCATGTGAGGAAAATTATAGTTCTTTTTCCATTCATTAGATGTGTAAAAGCTTTTGAATTTGCCATTTGATAAAAGACTTTCCGTTTTGAATTTTCCTTAAAAGTTAGATTGTCTTACTTTTATTTTTTTTTACGTTCGTTGTTAACTTCCTATTCACGATGAATGATTTTCATATTGTATTGTATTTCTATTTTTATGCATCGTTTATTCATAAGCCATGGGTTGTTAATGCTATTTTTGATTTCTGGTAGGCATGCTGATTTTTTTTCACAGAAAAGGGCAGCTTAATGAATAATAAGAATAGTATGAAATAAAAGCCGTACATTGTGTTTCAAATGGATGACTACAAAGTAAATTTTAATGTAAATCTATTGCGATTGAAAATACCTAGTAGATACATATAATTTGTATCTACATGCAAGCTGTTGATACATGTTCAGTTGTTAAATGCGTACTAAATTAGTATAAAGTAAGTAAGCAGAACATGATGCCCTACTTTTGTTTGTTTCATTTATATAGACAATAATCCACCAATAAAACATTACAACAAAACTGTTTACTTGTTTTTTGCTTAGGTTTTTGCTAATAAATCGAAAACAACTAAACGGACAATCATGTGACAGAAAACGTTTAAAAATGTCTGAATCAACTTATGAATATCCCTTTTGTTTTTTAGTCGTTTGATGTGTTTAATCTTTTAATCTTTAAGAATTGTTTTAAATTGAGGAATGTGTCTCCTTCAGTTTGAAAATTTATTTTTCGTAAATTGTTTTCTTATGAATTAGGCCGTTAGTTTTCACCATTACATCTGTTCAACATGACGACTGTTTGTAAGTGTATATCTAATAATTTGTACTTCATATCAATCAGTCTATGGAAGAAGCAAATCGATAAAAACGTTTCTTATAAGAAATAGCGGTAATGTCTTAGATCAACGAGTTGTGTTGTGGGAAAATTTAGACAAATATTAACATTTGTGAAAAAAAAATCACTAAAAGTTAGTGCCTGTAGCAAAAATAACGCTTACATGAACTTATAATCTCGAAAATATTCATTGAACCTATCGATTGTTGAAAGTTTTAACAACCTGTTAGGTCCATTGTTTTCGATCATATGGTTATACCGACTAATTGTATTTGCAGTGATGACTCATTGGCGGAATTAATTTTAAATGTGGCTAATGTAAATAGTCTACCGACATATTTGAATCTATAATAGTATAGACAAAAATATCATTACTAAAAAGAAATAAATAACCATTCTTACAAACAATCCAAAACATTACGGTTCACAATAGCACCTGATAATGAATATCCAAATGGAATAATAAATATTCCAAAGAAAAATAAACAAATACTGTTGAACCAAATAAATAATGTCAAACTAGAAATAAGAATCTTATTGAGCAGCCTCAATTTATAAAACAAACAACTTCAGATTCCACGAATCAAAATGTTGTCAAACAGAACATGTATAAATTATCAACATAGAAACAAATTTGAGAAGGAAAACAGTTCTTGTTGGATATCAAAGACTTTTCCCGTTGGCAATTTGATATCTTAAGATCATAATTAGCTTGCCGCTTGGACGCTTTTTACATCTCATTGACCGTGAGGGCATTCCGATGAATTGTTGCCACAGAGATTTGACTTTCGTTTTTGACTGGTAATCGATCGTATAAATACGCGGACATTATCGAGTGCAAAATATCATTCCTTATCGCTTGTTATAAAATCATTTCTTCAATGAATACTCATAAAAATAATTTGTTTTAGAACACGAATTAATAATATGAAAATGTTTTGACGTTAGAAATATATATATAAGTAAAAAATCATTAAAATCTATGCACTTTGCACACGTACAAAAAAATGTGTTAACGCATGCGGAAAAATATCTCAAGAAGGTTTTGCGGAAATATGAATGCCTACTAAAATCTAATCGATTAGAAAAATCGAAATATTACAGAAGAGTGTCCACCACGCACTTGCATTGCACTATTATCAGAATAGTAGAATAGAATGATGTTAAAATGGATGAAAATTATAAATACAATGTCACTGTTGTAGACAAATATTAATATAAATGAATATATAACAACAAACAAGAGTATTCTGATGTGTATCACTACAATATAGTAGTTATTACGGTGAGGTTGAATACCCTGTCAATTATTCATCATTTACGCACGAACTTGTCTCAGAAAAAAATATATCTCGGTATATTAACCTCATTTTCAGGTATAGAGATGTGATTTTTTTCTGAGACAAGAGCTTGTGACCATCCGCAAGAACTTGCGGTCATCCGATGTTCAATACTTCAGTACTTTGATTTTCAGATGCCTTGCAAATAAACTTCTCCCTTTTAAAAACATATCGTATCAGTTATTTCTTGATGTTGTTACCTGGTTCACTACTGAATTTGTTAAAAGTTAACCATTATAGATCAAAGTACAGCCTAAAACATGGAGCCTTGGCTCACACCGAACATCACGCTATATAGGGCCCAAAAAAAATACTAGTGTACAACCATTCAAACGGGTAAAACAACAATCTGGTAGTATAAAAAACGAGATTCAAAAGTACAGGTCAGATCTTGTCGAATCAATCTGAACGAAGACAGTGTGATACATCTTTGGCACAAGTAAGTTTCATTGTTCCTAATAAAGAAAGTCGTCCATGCGTGTTTCCGGGAATATCGGATATGTATTGTTTCGAGGTGTTCATAAAGAAATTTAATAGATGTTACATATGCGAACAATAATTTTGATACTCTGCTATTTAATTACGATGGTGTGTTTATAAAACCCTTATTTGATTGGTTTTGCTTCCAAGACCAGTTAAGAAATTGGAAAGATACTACCAAAACAACTTTGCAATGGCATTAAAACTGCTAATTAACATACAATACTACTTATATTGATATAACAAAAATACTGCTATCATATTTTAAAAGTATCGCATTCATATTAGAATTTATAGCATTTGTTAATTGATGTACATAAGAAAACACAGTACATGTTTATTAGTGTAAATCACAAATTAATTGTTTTGTAAACAATTAAAATACTTTTTCATGAACATTAACAATTTATCACTAATTATTTATAAAAATTCTACAAAAGATAATCTTAGGAAAACACTCATGGAAATAGCATGTCATAAATCAATACAGTGGTCAGTGACCGGAAATTTAATTACACGTGTATTGTCAGATTAACTCTTCAATCCATTTAAATCCCGGAGGTCATGTTTTGACATATGTGTATTAGTTCGAGATAAAAAATGATTTTTGAATGCTTTTGTTAACCTTGGGACCGTAAATTTAGTTCGACTCAACAACCGAAATTTCGACTCATCCAATTTCGACTCATCAGGAGTCGAATTACATACTTTTGTATGGAATAAAGTTCGGGACCACGTGAAAACTTCGACTCATCCGAAATTTCGAGTCAACCGAGTTCGAGACAACGAGAGTTAACTGTACTTTAAATTTTTCACAGGCATAAACGTTTGCTTTTAACTAACTTCTGAATGTATATTAAGACTTAATTGTTGTTTATATTTGAACAACATGTTTTAAAGTTCGTATGTTCTAGCTTTTTCGTTGTCAAAAACAACTTTTTCCTCTGCATATTTACAATTTATATTAGACCATATCGCTTTTTCATTGAAGAAACTGTTTTTTAGATTCGCTTCTTCCATAGACTGTAAATTGCTTTTGTCAGTCCATCATGAAAGCAAACGTTTTAAGTGTTTCAATGCACTAACTCCTGGATATATCATTACATCATTACACTCATGTGAATACATGAAACTGGCAAACTGATGTGATTTGCTATGGTTGTCAAAAATTAATAATCATGAAAATAGAAACGGCTTCAAAAAAGCCACATCAAAACAAAAAAAAGGTATACAAGAACCAGAAACTCAAAATATCCCAAATTCCCACTATACTTCTCGTCTATAGGTAAACAGTAAAGGTTCCAAAACGTACTACTATACAAAGAAAAAAGAAACAACTCAAAATTCAATCAATTTATATAATACTCTGTATATATTGGTAAGGTTTACATCTTACAATGAGTTTAAATCAAGCGCTACTTATTGTTGCTGGCTTCTGTATTCTTTTACTTCTTATTATCTTTTGTACGATATCATCCACAATCACAATAACATTGTTGGTTCACACAACTCCATGAATTAGAATTGCAGCGTTTTCTTCCACAACATAAATAACATTTATGGCAATTTTTAGAACAGAACGTTAGCTGCTTGGTCTGAGTTATACCTAAAAATATAT
This sequence comes from Mytilus galloprovincialis, assembly GCF_965363235.1. NCBI lineage: Eukaryota > Metazoa > Mollusca > Bivalvia > Mytilida > Mytilidae > Mytilus > Mytilus galloprovincialis. The sequence goes on from NC_134844.1 coordinate 79,029,737, forward strand.
GAGTATAATTTTTAGGAAGTATGTATTTATAATAGTGCATTTTTAAGAATTACAATTATACATTTCATTGCAATCCATGACTAATGCAAAAATAACCAGGTCTGGTAAGGTTATAAATTCAAAAACTATCCCCCAACGTTCAAACAAGGTAGATGTAAATATATACAGGCAACCGTACATCCTCCAATAATGAGAACAATCCATCGGCTGTAAATTATAACAAAACAGTTTACGAAAAACAAATATGGCAAACACGAACCAGCGACAACCACTGAACTGGAGGATCTGACTTGGGACAGGCACATGAAAAATAAGGGTTAAGGGGAGGGGGTGGGTAAACAAGAAAAAGAACAAGGTTAAAACAAGAAACAGCTCAAAATAGTAGACATTTATATGATATTCTGTATCTATTGGCAAGGATTGCAACTTATACATTGTTTTACAATGAGTTTAAATAAAGAGTTACTAATATTCGTTGGTTTCTGTTTTTTCTTTTACTTTTTATTACCCTTTTTCCTTCATAACAATAACATTTAATGTTCTCACAACTCAAAGAATTCAAAGACCTGCAGCAAGATCTTGATGGTTTTTTTTTGTCGTACTGTTACACCACTGTCCCAGGCTCGAAAGACAACCGTTCGCCTTTCAACAATAATATTCTAATCGCTTCAACCTCAGGAATAGATTAACTTAGCTGTATTTGGTCAAACTTTTAGGAATGGTTGGTCCTCAATGCTCTTAAAACTTTGTATATTGTTTGGCATTTTAATTTTTTTTTTAGATTCGAGCGAAACGATTTGTGCACGAAACGCGTGTCTGGCGCAAATACTGAATTCGAATTCTGGTATCTGGCATTATAAGGGTAATCGGAAACTTACAGAAAGCAATTTCCAATTTTCAGTCACATGAACAAGACAAAGAATGTCAAATGTAGAGGATCGGAGGATCTGTTTGACTTTCGAAGGATATAAAATTCATCCTTGTGTTTGATTGGGTTTGTGTTTCTTCTTTAATTCTCTATGTTGTGTTTTGTAGGTTGTTGCTTTCCTTTTGGTCGTTTTTCGTTTTATGCCATGTGATTGTCACTTTTTTTTGGACTTACGAGGAAAAATTTCGTTTGGTATCTTACATTTCTCTTCTGTAAAAAAACTGCATATCTTAACACTGTATATATTTCCCAACTGATACGATATTCCCGTGCTTGCATTTCTTATCACGAATTTCTTGATAAAGGGTTTTTACTCACAAGGAAGCTATTAAATCATGAGTTTCAAATGGTAAAGTTGAAATCATCTCTTCGTAAATTTTACGGACGCCATCACGAGTTGGTTGACCGTTATGGAATAACCGTTTAACAAATAATATCGGATATGTGCCTTTCGTCGTAATTACAATCCCCTTCCCTTTCATCAATGTGACCTACCGAATTAGATTATTTACCGGATTTGATATCTCATAAGCAACACGACGGGTGCCACATGTGGAGCAGGATCTGCTTACCCTTCAGGAGCAACTGAGATCACCCCTAGTTTTTGGTGGGGTTCGTGTTGTTTATTCTTAGGTTTTCTATGTTGTGTCATGTGTACTATTGTTTGTCTGTTTGTACTTTTCATTTTTAGCCATGGCATTGTCAGTTTACGCGTGTTTGCATTTATTTTTGAACTAGTAGAGAGCTAGTCTGACATCCTGACACGATCTCAATTTCAAGTCCAGTCTAAAGTGTATATAGATTCCAAGATAGCAGAGAGGTTAACATTTTCCGAACAGCTGGCTTGGCATACAACGTCCCGATTCTGACCCAATGATAAGTTGTTATACATCCCATAAGAGCAAACGAACACTTCCTCGATGCATTTGGTTGTAAAGAATGGTATTAACAATGCAGGTTATAATTTCTAGACCCTGGAAGTCATTGGTCCGTCAACTTGTACACTGGAAGGTTTACATTGTATAATAAAACAAAATCCCTTGTCAAATAATCTGCATTTGTATCATATTAAAGAAAACTAGGTATTTAATAGTATGATACAAATGATCCTTATGCCTGTGTAATGTAACATATTTTCAAACTTTATAAAAGAATATAACTTAGACTTAAACCGTCTGCTTGAATAAAATTAATAAAAGAAGATGCCTAATATATATATCAGTGAAAACATATAAACAATAATATTCAACTAATAGAAAGCATTGAAAAAAATTAATTCAAACATTTCAGGTATTTCATTTTGACTGTAGGTGTTATAAACGACATTTTCAGTTACCGTGTTTACTAGTTTGTCGTTGCATCCTGTTTTAACTAATGAAGGAGATTGGAGTTCAATGAGTTCCATAAGTTAAAATTTAAGAAACATTGGAATGTGTTTTGAAGAACCTTGGTGGCCTTCGGCTGTTGTCTGCTCTATAGTCGGTTTGTTGTCTCTTTGACACATTCCCCATTTCTATTCTCAATTTTTTATATATATATAAATGTCGGATTTAGTTGATCCTTTACTAGTGTAATCTGTAAGATGTGTTAATGCACATGTCTATTGTGATTGAGATTCAGCAAAGAAATACACTCTAACCTTATTAAGGCCATCTTGAACTTGCAGTGAGTATTATCTTTCTTTGTCTTTCATTCTAAAGTACAAAATGTATACATAACATTTAAAAAGTAGCTTGCGCTTTGAAACGTGATAGGTAATTAAATTATAAGTTATAAAAAGAGATGCATTGTCTGGTTTTGAATTAGTCCAAATAATAATGACGTTTGGCAAGGCTATCTGATTTTTTTCTGGGACGCCTTCCGTCGTAGGAAGGCGTCCTAGACAAAAATTTAAAATAGCCTTGCCAGACTTCATAATAATTTGGTCTAGTTTTGAATAGGACAATGGCCTCAAAATTACATAAATTTTTTATCCATAGTGTCATCATATTGAAAATTAATTTGAAAATCATTTTAGTCGTGCGTTAAACGACTAATGACTTAATGTTCTGCTTTCTCGTTATACGACTAACATCTAAAATTTTACTTATTGCGAAAAAAAATGAAAGTTTTGAACCTGTTCACTATAAACAATGATTTAAACATTAAAAGTGGAATTCTGACAAAATATTCAGCATTTGCCTATTAAAATAAGAGTTGTTCTTCTAATCTAATAAATTTAGCAGCTCTTCATTATAAAAATGTGCGCACGGTCAACGCTTTTACAACCATATGAAATTACTAAAAGAAGCTTTCAATACTTATAATTACATTTTTTTGAAAAAAAATCGATATATTCATAATTTATTTCTTTTAATAACCTGTGCATTTTTTTGTGAAAGCACTTGTCATCATGAATGTTAAACATCATTGGATTATGAAGGTGAATTTTAGTATGACGCAAAAACGTTGTTGTCCCATCAAAACAACGGATTCTTCTGAAACATACATGTACAGTTATTATTTGCAGTTCTCATGTCTTTGTTGGCGGCTACTGTGTGATTAATTATTAGTTTTTTTTAGGTGTTTTATGCCAATTCTTCATCATGGGAGCTATTTGCTATTTGTGAAGGAAACCACATGATATCCAGAGTTGACAGTGCCATTACTTGGTAAATGGGCTTGTCTTTCTATGAAGAGGTTACAAATGTATATAAAGTTTTAACAGATAGTTTCAGCTTTGAAAATTGATATGTAGTTGATAACTTTTAAATAAATATGTTTTGTCTGGTTTAAAATATATTATATATTATATAACATTTTACACATACGTGTATTGTCATTGTCTGGCGGATAAGTTTGACATATTACATTTTCCTGTTATACGATAAACATCTTTAATATTATGGAAATGCAATAACGTTTACATGAATTAGTTACATCAAAAAAGTATGAGGCTGTCCATTTGTTTGGTACCTTCCATCTCCCATTATCGGTAGGGAGATGAAAATAATTCCTTACATTCAAAATGTTTTCTCCAACCTTCATTGTTGTTTTATATGAAAATGAGTACTTTACAGAGTTTTACAAAAAACAAAGCATTTCGATTATAACTAGTTCTTTGGTGGTGTTTTTCTACCTAGCACTCGACAAAAATGTATATGTTTGTAAATGACCAGTTTTATCATTTGCAAATACGGTAATTTATCCTGTAATTGGGTGTCTTATCATACATGAGCAACCAGCATATATTGCTAGCCTGTATGTGTGTACGTATACTAAACAGATATCGTTTAAAGCTCCAACAAATGTCGCATTACGTTTGTGTATTGCTGTTGACGAGTGTTGTATGAACCTCCTCGATCTCATAATGTGTGTTGCAGTCACCTTCCAAAGACGTATTGATTGATTTTTATATGAACTAAATTTAGATTAATTTACGTATTGTTTGTTTGAAAGCATTTCATTAGCCTAAAGGCAGTTTTTCAAACCTATATTACCACACCCAAATTAACAATTTTTCAAGGTTGGTAAGGATTAACGCAAACAACCGTGTTCAACCACGCCAGATTCTGTTTGTGTTTGTCCTAAGGCATTGGTTGTCGATTTTTGCTTTAAATCATATTTGTTTTTCGTTTTGTTTTGTAAATGAATCATGCCTTTAGTTTTTTTAGTTGCTTTACAATTGTTATTTCGGGGTCCTTTACGGCTGAACAAATCAAACGCCGAACAGTAGTATTTTTTACGACCATAGGCATAAAACGTATCAAATTATCAACCTTTGACATACCGAATGTTCATCTTACTTAAAAAAAAACTGAACCAGAATAAAAAAAACAGTAACATGTACTATCATATTATTATTGAGAGATACAAGCCCTTAGTGTAATGATCGCTTATTATTGTGCGATCTTTATAAACCTAACGCCATTAGTACTTTTGAACCTTAATCATGAAATGAATACACAGTATTTCTAAACAAACCGGAATGTTACTTATTTAATTGAGAATTGATTTGGGGTGTGTCAAAGAGACAACAACCCGACCAGAGAGCACACAACATCTGAAGGTAACAATATGTCTCCAACCAGAGTCAGGCTTTAGCCGGCATCCAAAAAAAATCATAAATGTGAAATGAATTACATTTTCTACACTTGATTCATTCCTCACCTTGAGAATTTTTTTGTATTGTACAATTGTTGGCCGAAGTAAAGTACAAAAAAGAAAATCGGTGGCCCAGGAAAGTAAATACTTCATAACAAAAACCCCTAATACTTGATACCAGTTATGACAAATATATTTGATTCGTATGATGAATAGACCTTTTTAACTAGGAAACACATTACAATAAAAAAAAAGTTTTCACAAAAACGCCTCTTTTTGAGATGTTTTATAATCTAATTATATTGATTTGTTTGCCTACTGCATGCATTTCTGAAAAGAAAAATGCACATGATGCGCCTTTCGACAAGGTATTGCTCTCATTTACAGTTTATAAACCAAATAATATATCGTATTCTTAAAACCGGACCAGTAATTACAGCTTTATCAGAGAAAAATATAGTCCTTAATTTAAGATGACTTGTGTGATTCAGATAAACATTCAAAATGCACAAACGAACATGCTGTTAAGATAAATGCTAGTTTTACGCAATTTTAAACTGAAAAAAAGTAATCAGCAACGAAAGTTTTAATACAGCTTAACAGACAAAACTACAGATACAAACATAATCATGATACCAATACCATGCCCAAACATGTGCACATTTACTGAATCTATTGAAGACATCTTTTCCAAACCCCTTTCGAATATTTCATCATGAAAATAAATGGAATTTAAAAAAACACTATAATTGCTATATACATATTCATTGACTTTGATCAGATGTAGTTAGGTTTCCTGGTCATGCTGGAAGACAGTTTCTACAGTCTTGGTGACATAAACGCGTGTTTGTGTGAAAAGGATTATAAATAACTCCATCCCATGTGATAAAAATAAAACTTCAAAATTACTGAATCAATATGTTTCCCTTAAAGGATGTAAATTGATTCTTACTTCAATTCCATGAAAAAAAAATATAAATGATGTAACACAATATGAAACAGTATCGAAGTACTGATTGCAAAATTGGCAAAAAAAACCAGATAAAATGGAGTCAAGCTTTTGATCTGGCTTTATAATCTACAATTAATCATAAAATTTTGTAATTTTGAATATTTAATTTAGTAATATTTTTCACTATAAAAAAAACAGTAAATGCAAGTTATAGAAAGTTAAAGAAAATTAAGAAATAATATAATCTATCGTTATTTTGATGATTCAATCTCCCTCTATTTTGGCTCGATATCATATGCTAGTCTTCTAGATGATGGTTATTCGAGGATAAACGTGTATGCATGCTGAATTTGGTATATACGTTGATCATATTTATAATAGCTTAACTAAGCTAGTTGTAAAGCAGTGTTTTTTGTTATAAATAGAAACTTATACATTTGAATATTTAAATAGCTCATATCATCAGGTAAATTCTATATATAAACTTTAACGAAGTCCACAATGGAGTTGGAAAACCCTTAAAATGAAAGTAAAAGAAACATAAAACATGTTTGTTGATAAAATAAAGTATACAGAAATTTGTAAAATAATTTCAAAATAACCTGATTGATCCAATTCATTCTAAAATTTCGAAATTGTTTGGATAACTTTCATTTTACGTTGATATCATTGAGGTAACATTAGGGTTTTCAATGAAAATTTTAAATAAAAACACAATGAAGGATGACTTTTTGAGTAAATATTGCTATCTAACATCTTGCAAAATTTTTAAAATGATACAAAAAAAAATGCATGCAGAGTTGATGACATTCAAGAAGATATATTAATTTGAATCCTAAACAGGCTAAAACAGTCGCCATATTGAGCAGTTAAACATTCAGCAACCGATGTCTGTCGTTTTGTCGAACAAGGTGTTAACATGGGAGACGCTGTAGTTTTATGATTTCCTCACACAACAGAGTAAGTATATTGTGATAGACATGAAAGACTTGAATTTGATTCCTAACAATGAGCTAGTACAGGATTAGTACTCAGGGGTCATCCACAACCGCTGTCATGTGCATATGTTTAAATGTCGCGTAAGTAGAAGAGTTCCTCAACAATAACAAATCTGTACTTGTTTGACATGAAAAAAAAACCTCATTAAATTAATTTCAAAATGGTACAGATTCCCCCCCTTTAAACCATATAATCTATACACGATGAATTTAAGGAAAAAAAGTTAGAATCCTAATTGGACGTTATACTTCATTCTTCAGTTGCAATACATAGAAAATGCTGTATCAAGTTAGGAACATGACAGCTGTTATTCATTTATTCGATGTTTTAGAGTGGTTTTTTTGTGTATTCAATAATGAAACAAGGATGATTATTTGCTTGTTGTTGGTCGTTTATGAACACAAGGAATATATTACAATGGTCGTTAATGGATTGCTATTTTTTTTCAAATATAGATTTAAACCCACGATGAAGGAATTGAATGATGAAGTCAGTATTGCCGATATCGTAATTTAACCATGGCGTTGTCAGTTTATTTTCTATCTATGAATTTGACTGTCCCTTTGGTATATTGTGTCCCTCTTTTAAGGCAAATAAAGATTGTAAACAGATAATGACCCATGTATATAGTTGGTACTATCACATAGTGTCTTCTGAAATTACTTAGAAGTAGTTGTAAAACTGAGGTAGTGTATGTGTTTAAATTTAGCAAATATTAGTATCAACGATTCATCAAGGAGCTGGAATATTATAATGTGTCAACAGAACTATTAGTTTTGACAATATTTAATAAACTTGTTTGCAATAATGTTATCTTAACATTTATAAATCATTTTTTATCGTCTTACTTCAGACATATTGTATTGCTTTACATGCTTGCTTCATTTTGAATATGATTTCTCAGTTATTTATAATAATTATTGAATATCAAGCTTGTATTTGATATGAGATATATTTTTTGTTATTTCATAGTTTGAAAATACGTACCAAATGGCTGGACTGGAAGAAAGAAAGTTTTACCTACAGCTTTGGGCTTTTACAACAGGTCCGGCAATCGACGTCATGCAGATGTATTTCGAGTGTATAATTCTTCACAAAATCAAATTCGAAGCTTTTCTTAATAATACCCACCACAAACACGTATTGTTTCATCAATGTGTTCCGGAAATATCCTGCTGCCAATGCTATACAAATTCTCTTGCCTCAGCAGGCAAGAGAGGATGTCTGAACAAGAAGCAGTTTGATTTACTTTTTGATGACACTTCCTCACCAAAACCAAATCACGAGAACATTCTAGGCACAAAAGTCAATCAGTACTGTTTATGCAAATTCTCGGCCAAAAGCTCTATAACAGTTGACTGTTTAGATATTTCACTTTTTAATGACATAGTTCGGCACTGTTGTCCATCGATAATGAATTCAGCTTGGCTGAAAAAAGTTAAGGACGTAAGGAACTTTCTTGCTCATGTTGGAAACGGTCAAGTTGTAAAGTCAATTTTTCAGACGTACTGGGACTCGCTGGAAGAAGTAACCCTTGGATTTGCTTCTGAAGTTGGAAGCACATGTATCAAACTGTTCACCAAAGAAATTTCTCAGATAAAAAGCTATTCGATAGAAGATTTGAAGGAAACGCTGAACAAATCAAATGATCAACTCATCCAGGCAAGTATGACCATGTTGTTACACTCACTTAAAGAAATTAAAACTCACATAAATAAGTTTCATATCTAAAATCTAATATTTTCCATCATTATGTTTTTACTGAATTTAACATCTGAAATATATTTATCAATATCGTCAAAGCAACAAATAGAAAATATGTCATAGTATTGATAACGAGGACGACGACGATGAGGACGACGAAACACGGCGTTTGTTTATTTTTAAAGAGCTATTTCATTGATTCTTCAGCTGTTAATCTATTGTAAACTATTTCAGACACTGAATGTCCTAAAAGAATTAAAACCTCTCTATGAAGAAGTAGCAGAATCAAAAAGTATTTTACAGTCAATTCAATTACAACAGTTTGAGCAGAATAAGAAAGTGAATGACAAATTAGAAAGAATGGAAGCCATGTTGATAGGTTAGAAAGTTTATTTGCTATGATAACTATAAAATATATGTAGGACTCAAATCTATAGTGGGTTCTAAATCTATGGCAGATTTCTAATCTATGGTAAATATGACTTCATGCCATCCCAAATCTATGGCAGATTTTATAAAACCTAATCTTGCCAAACCTAATCTATGGCAAGTTTTGTAATTTCCTAAAGTATGGCGGATTTATGTTGTTTCAAAATCTATGGCAAATTTTGTGCAAACGAAAACCAATGCAGTACATTTTCTACCAATGACTTGTCTAAGCAAGTGGAAATATTCTACAACGGCACTATGTTTATCAACATTTGTGAAATAAACATTCCATAATGGTCAATTAACTAAAATTAATCATAAATGATGAATTCGTATACTAGTATCTTAATACAGACTTCAAGGTTAAAATCATATGCTCTGTAAAAAAAATAAAAAAAAAATAATCTGTGCATGGTACCTGTTTAACTCATTAATTAACCAAACTAAGTCCTTTAAAACACAAGAATGCCGCTTTAAAAAAAATGAAAGAGTAACAAATAGAAATAAACAGTTTGATAATTTTCAAATATTTATTTCAGCGACATCGTTAATACATCTTTTTTATTAGCTTACGATTTAAATCAAATTTGTATCCGGTTATTTTTTCGTGCACTTTATAAACTGTGCCAGTCGTAAACAGTAAACTACTTTTTAAACTCCTTTTTAAAAATATGCGGTACTGAAAATAGCGGTGCTTTTATTCATCGCGGGCATCGACTGGTACAGCTTATTTTGTCCCTCTTCGGATAATAAGTCTACATTTTCCTTGAAACCACCCACAAATTGTTGTCAGGGTAATCCCTTCATCTTGATTTGTGTTCCAATCTATTGGTACTGCCATCATTAGCGGCGGTAAAGATAATATGGCGTTATTAAATTGTGACGTTATATTTTACTCTTGCCTCCAGATCTGCCATAGATTTGGAGAAAACAAAAATCTGCCATAGATTTGAGTTTCATGACTTTTGTAATGTCATATTTGCCGTTGATTAGGAATCTGCAATAGATTTGAGTCCTACATATACGTTTCATATTGTCTCCATGTTCTCCTTTTAGAGTCTCCCCATGAAAGTGGCAAAATGCATAAAATTTCAAAATAATAAGTTGATAACAAACTGACAAAGCAATGACAAAATACTAAAAAGATAAAAAGACAAAAAGACAAAAAGACAAAAGACAAAAGTTGCAAAAAACACAAAACAGACAAATATACACTAAGCAACATGACATCCAACCAGATCCGGAGGTAATCTCAGTTGATCCGAAAGGGTAAGCAGATCCTGCTGCACATGTTGCACTCGTCGTGTTGCTCATGTTAGTACTAACCTGATGATAAACCTTATCAAAATATAAGGTAGACATACTGTATCTGAAATGGTGTGTTCTATCCAAGATTCGATCTCATCCGGGAAATTTAGAATATTGTTTTAATGTTTTCCCGCCAAAAAATTGGCATTGAGTCTTTTCGGAGTAACAATATTGTTTCTTGTGATAAACTTATATTTCAACAGATAAATTCATTTTCAAACACAAGATAATTTCCACATTTTCGAGAAAATATGCTGTGGATATTAATCTTGAGTTACTGTAAGATTTTTTTAGTCTAATCTTCTCAATATAGCCATTTTGTGATACTCATGCATAGAGTAAACATATTAATAAATCAAACTTGTATATCTTTGTGTATTTCTTAATGTGAGCAGCATTTGACGTGAAGGAACAATATTGATGTACTTTTTATAAATTCACAAGGTAATTTAACAAACCAGCGGATGGAAAATTTAAATCCTTTGGTTAACATTCATGATTCAGAAAAGAGCATCCGTTCTACAGATATTGAAATTGGCTCAACGAATACTGTATCTGAATGTAAGTACGAATGTTTTCTCAACTGCAGAAGAAAAGATATGTGTTTTTTTTTTCTTCAATCTTTCAACATTTCAACTAACATACATGTACAATTAAGTTAGAGCTTGTTACAACGACTTCCGGCTTGAAATAAATGTCTTCAATAATGTTCTGATTTATATTTAAGTGTATTTGTTTATCTTGAACTTTAATTTTTATTTTATGTTACGAAAACGTCAATTTTGACTTGAATATCTGAAAGGCAAACCACTACAGTAACTTTGTTTAAAAAACTATTTAGTTAGATTTTACGCTATTTCTCCCATTAGCATGATTAGTACATGTGATTTATTGCTTTACATAGACATTTGCAGGCACTTGAGACTTGTACTGTCATTGTTCGTTGTTTTTTTAATTTTTTGGTAAATCACCTGCAACGTATTTATTTACACTCTGACAGTATCTTATATCGATCTTAATTTATAATTAAATGTATTTAACTATGTAATTTATCCAATTCAGCTCTTACCATAGATTTCAAAACAAGCGTTTCATCATGAGAGCATATATGTAAGGACGATCAGAATGTGTAAACTCCAATCGTTCTATGCAAAGTTTTATGACTGTATACTTAAGTATTACACCCCCTTGATTTATTATGCCATCTTATTTTAACCATTAAATTTGTTCACAAGATACGAAAAGGCGAATTTAGCAACCATTATTTAAGTTTGATTATCTACTACTTTCATTGAAATGCATCGATACTAGCAAGTGTCACACTTGTATACAATTATCTTAAATCGTATATAAAGGATGGATAAAGACTTGATGTTGTTATCATATGTATGTACACGGTAAACCGTTTGTGAACGGACTACTAGTGAATATAAATGATATACCAAATATTATACTGCTATTTTTTTGTTTACTATTATCAGCCCTTTCCTTGACATGTGAAGCCGAGTCCATAGTGCTTGATGAAGATAAAGCATTAGAGCAGATAATGAACGCAGAAAATATACAAGATGAAAACCAGTTTAAAGTTATTGATGCGGAGAAAAAATGTTTGCTTCTACATGTTCAGTCTAGCAGACACATTTTTGAAAGTGTAGAATTATTACGTTATGCTATCATGTGTCTGATAGAAAGAATAGTTAAGGCTGGAAATGTAGATTTGTCTGTTGATAGTACGATGAATGTTAACATAACAATAGCATCACCCGTCACTGAAGGTATGTATTGTTAACAATTTTAATAAAATAATGTTTGTTTGATAATTAATTTCTGCTTTAAGATTCTGGAAAAAGTAAAAACCTATTTTAGCTAGAAAAGTATATTTTTCCTCCGACTGACACTTATATTTTTCAAATTTATTTGTATTTCTTGTCATATCAATACAATGCAACCCCCAATTTTCAAGACGATACCATGTGTATTCATAAATTATTTGATAAATAAGTAAACACAACACCCTGGCTACCAATAATAAAATTAGAGGAAATGCAAACAGATATAAATGACGATGCATTTGTTCTTTTTATTAACATCCAATATACGTTTTTGTGACACAGACAAGACACTACTATCTTCGTTATATATTTTACATTATTGTTATCATTTTGTATAATATTTCTCTTACTGTTTTATTGCTGACAGTATTCCACATTTTTCCTGTTTTGTATTTTGAATTTCAAATGTTTTCTATCGAAATTCAAATTAATAAATGATACATTTAAGCCTTGTAAATGTTACTTGTATTGAATGATCAATGTACAATTTAGAAAATTAGAATAGAGTTATCATTTCAAAATGAGTTTTAAGAAGGAATTTTTCAAGAACTGGTTTTCCCACTATATTAATATTTCCAACCTAAGGTGAGTATATAAACTTATCGTGTTTCACAATTTGACCGTTTTAGAATCTAATGCATTCAGGGTAATATTTTTAAAAGCGTACACCAAAACTGACGTTGTGATTGGTTCAGAATGTTTAAAAAATTGGAAATCCACCCAATGGCGTAACGCTATTTTCATTTTGGTGTACGAACAATGAGATTACCCATAGTCCTTTAGATTCTGAAAAGACGAATTATAAGTACTTTATAAATGGAATATATTTATGCCAGTAATTCTCTATACATATCATATATATATATATATATATATATATATTCAAATTGAAAACATGTCATATATATATTAGTTAGATTTATTACGGAGGACCAAATCAAAACTTAAAAATCAAACCGTTTCAATCATTCCCTCTTAGAAAAATGCATACATGTTTCTTTCCTGATTCAATTCAATTTTTGTTATGAATGTATTTGTATCTTAAAATTATGGCTTTGATTTTTCACAGTGGAACGGAAGGTAATATGCGAAATGTTGTCAAAATACGGTGAGCTGAATGTAAACCACATTTTAAATCAGACACAATTAAGTGAGGCAGATACCATTTCTGTAACGACTGAATGTATTCCGAATTTGAAGAAGGACATTGAAACCACCATCAACCAAGGTATATTGTTATAGTATCATGTGTGCAATAAATATCAGGTACAATCTTTTCCTATATACCATGCATCGACGGGAACCAAATCGAAATTTGAAAAGACAATAAAATTACATCAAGTATTTCTAGACAAAGCTCTAGAGCAGGTTTTTACTTCTCAAAATCATTATAAACCTTGACTTTGCCTGGTTTGACAATGTACCAAACACTTTTATAATAAGTTACTTTAAATTCTTTGAAAAATCGCTAAAAAAAAAGCTAGACAATATAGAAGTGATATAAACGGTACCTTAATGCACGCGGTGTAATTAAACTGGTTAATTTATTTTTTCTATCAAAGTAATTGGTGCTTACCTAAAACTGAAAAATGAATTAGGTCACCTCCACAATGTGTCATTTAAAGTAATATAAACAATAAAAATGCGCTTTTAACACCAAATATATTATTTTTATTAAAATAATTCGTATTGCCGTATTCTATAGAATATGAAACTTTATTGTAGGATCATCTAAAACGTCCAGTCAAGAAGTCAATCATATTCTGGTTGACAAGAAGGTAGCACTACAGAAACTTGGTGAAATTCCATTGGTCGAGCATCAGATAAAAAAATACAAAGAAAGTATTAAAGACATTGAACAGAAGGTAATTCTACATGCATTCACTTTTTTATTCTTGCAAAAATTTTGCATTTTACGTTAACACTCCTGTTATGCAATAGGGTAATACAACTGAAGTCTGCTAATATTTAAATAATCGTAATAGGTTTGAAAGTAGAGGGATACCAATTTTTGCTCTATGATATGGCATCGTTGTTTCTAATAAATCACGACATTTCACTTGATTTAAAATTAACAACTGCAAAATAATGATACGGTTCTTATATATACTAGTGTTACTAGAAGTTGGCCACGCAATTGCGGTACAATTGGGCAAGTGTTGAAACCTAGAGTTTTGAAATTTCTGAGATAGTCCGTCAACTGCGCATACGCGAAAGCGTATTACATACGGATCTATCACGGTCTCCGAATTTGTGTTAGTTTCTTAAACATTGGGGTTTTTTGTTAAAAAAAAAAGATTGTTTCAAAGACAAATTTAGGAAATACAATACACTTCATTTATTCGTCATCTCACAAATATTTCCGACTTTGTACGGTTTCAGTGGAGATGCGGCTCAATGAAGTCGGTCTCTACCTTAAAAAAGTATTGATATATGTTAAACATAATTTTGTTTTACAGTGAAGCACATTCTATGTTGTTTTCTTAGGAAAATATTTATCAGTCACATCTACATTTGCCTTTACTACAATTATTGATAGCAATTAAATAAAACTGTTCATTGTGTAATAATTTAATTTTGGATGTAATGCGTCTTCTGATTGGCTGGCGTTATTTTGTTATCATCCTATAGACATAATTTAGTCATGTGACCGTGACGTCATGAACGTTTTTTTATGGTTTTCTACGGTTTAAAATTGAATTTAGAATTAAATTATAAGAAATGACTGTAATATTTTTTCTGTCTATTCGAAATAAAATAAAAAATGTGGTGCACACTGTTAAATAATTCGCTACGCGCGTTATTCAGTGTGCACCACATTTTTTATACAAGATATTACATTTGCAGCCCTTAATTCCTTAATGTATACTTACTTCAATGATACTTTTGTCAGTTTTAAGAGATAGGTAAATCACAAAACTTCAAAGCAAATCAGTTGTAACTGTTTAATGATAAAACCCAATATCCTTCTTAGAACAATTCTACATTTTGTTCGTTATTCATTAAGTCTTTAACCGTCACCAAACTAAAAATTAGGACTTCTACTTGTTCTTAGGACACTTTCCTTTAATATACAGCGTAGTTCATGTAAGACAATTTCTTACGTTTGTAAAATTTATTTTTAGCCACTCAGTCTTGTAGCTAACATCGCATCGTATGATTCATTTTACATTGGTTGCAACAAAAAAACACGAGATTTTTCAATAAAATAGAAACCGATATTTTCACGTGATAATTTTATAATATTATTTCTCAAATGTCAAAAGACAATATGTGTTGTATTTCACAAATACTGCATAGACAAAACATGTCGTTCTTTCATTTTTGTTATTTTATTGCTGGTGAAAAGTAAATGGTTAATATTATAAAATGAATAAATAATCCAAGAATTACTCTTTCGACTGAGCCAGTGCAAAATGGTGTGGGTAAAGAACTTAATATTTAGTGTAAATATTTGAATGGGTTAGATCTGTTTTGAAAAGTTTTAGTATCACACTTTTTGCATTTTGATACGATATGAATCTTTCCATGCAAGAATAAGATAACAGGTCATAACCATAAGTGAATGTATGAATAACCAAATAGCTGAGAGGATGACAGAGCAGATTGTTACCCTTGTCGACTGAGACGAAACCGATGCCGACAATGTTTGTTCGAGGGGTATTTGTTGATTTTCTACAACACAAAAATAGTACTTGAATGTATTTTCCCTTCTCGATTTAAATTATAATCCGTGTAAAATTATGAGTTTGTTTTACATATACATTAACATTATAAGTGTTAGAAAACGGCAGAACTATATTGTATTGAGAGATATTTTTTTAAACCGACATACACATTGCGTTCGCATGTGTCTTGCCAGAAATGAGAGAAAGATGAGTAGACACTCTTATCCGTTTCAGTTATTTTTATGTTAAAATACTTGGATTCAAATACATATCAACACAAAAACTTAAAAATTAAAGTGTATATTCGAAATAAAGTAATCTAGTTTACTGCAAATCTTAATGGAAACTACTATCTCAGGTTAGAAACCGCTAAAGTTTACAAGCGTGTCATATATGAATCCTAGCATTTTTGTCATAAAACGAGTTTGATTGTAAAAAATTGAAGTCTCTGTTTGATGTATAATATAGAGTTTTTATGTTAGTTCCATTTTACATATAATTATTAAATAATTGGAAAATAATTTTGAAACTTCATGCTGAGTTTTATGTCGAGTATTTTGTGTGCTTTCAGATTGATTTCTCATTGAAATGTTTCAATGTATTAATATCAAATATTATGTCTGACAATGGTAAAACACTTAATATTGTCATAAATTAATGCTTAAATATTTCAAAGTGGCTTCTGAGGCACCTTAGTTGTTCGCAATCCAAAAAATTAAACACGAAGGAATGGACAGCAAAACTTAAAAGCCTTGACAACGAAAAAAGGAAAAGAACAAACAATTTTGAGAAGTTGAAAGATACTATATGTAAAAAGGTAAGTCATCACAATAACATAAATAAAAAGAATGAAGTAGAATGTGAGTCCCATATTGTCGATATCTTTGTTTTTGGATTTATTTATGAACTTGATATCAAGTTTCCTTCAGTGAACAGAAAACATCTAAACAGTGAAAACTTTCGCTCATCCCTAATATTTTACATTATCAGAAGAAATGTTCCATTAGTAATTCAATCCATGAAATATTGAACTATACATGCGTAATATATAGATAAAAAGATGAGGTAAGCTTGCTAATGAAACAACTATTCATAACAGATAAAAAAACATGAATATGATTAACTGAATTCCATCGCTCAGTATTTACTAGTACTGTAAATTCAGAAATTATTGCGTTGTTTTAATTATTGCGAAAAATTTGACAGGGTTATAATTGAAATAATTTAAACTCGCATTTGTATTTTTTTATATATGAGTTAAACAGGATTTTTCGCAATGTCGAAAAAATTCAAATCGCATTTTAGTCTACAATGACAAAATAAGCAATAATAAATGCATGCAATAATTTCTGATTTTACAGTAACCAGAACGCATATTATCTAAAATTAAAAGTGGAAATGGGGAATGTGTCAAATAGACAAGAACTCGACCGAAGAGCATGTAACAGCTGAAGGTCACCAATGAGTCTTTAATGCTGCGAGAAAATCCCACACCCGGAACTGCGTCCTAATCACAAATGTATACTAGGTCAGTGATTAAAGACGTCATACTAGACTCCGAAATATATAAAATAAACTCAAATAAATTAAAAACTCAAACAAGACTAACAAAGGCCAGAGGTCAGGACAGGCGCAAAAATGCGACGGGGTTAAACATGTTTTTTGAGATCTCAATCTCCCCCTATGCCTCTAGCCAATGTAGAAAGAAAAAACCCACAACAATACGCACAGTAAAACTCAATTTAAAAGAAGTCTTAGTTAGATGTCAGAATAGGTTACAAAAGGAACTCAACAATTGACAATGATACATTTATTAACAAGGACTACTAGCATTTGTTGACAGACCACCAGCTTCAGACCTCCCTTAAACTAATTGAAAGATTATGTCTTTCTCATAGGAATATCAGGCAAAATTTTTGCTGTTAGGGGTTCAGTATTATACAATCATAAAACATATGAGAAGAAAATAACCCGTATCATGCCAACAACTGGTTTTAGAATAATTCTGTTTATTTCCGATGCAAATACCCTATAAAAAGTAAAATCACAAACATACTGAACTCAGAGGAAAATCAATTTGGAAAGTCCATAATCACATGGCAAATTTAATCAATATAAAAGCCAAAATATGCAATCTTTAACGACCTGACAGTAGTATCGTACGTAGCGATATCCCTTCTTAATAAGTCTGTTTTTGATGTGATAACCGACATTTTTGTTTCTGATCGGGCGGAGCCTACGTTTAAAGTTATAAGGACAATCAATTTGAAGATGAGTGTGATAAGGATGATTGCCTTTATTATAGATAATACTTATTTCTAGTAACCTATAATTGTCGCCAAAGAGTTATTCTAAACTACTGATTGTGTGATGTACTGTATATATACGTAAAAAAATCTAAAATTTGAAAGCAATTTAAAATATTGATATAACTCAATTTTTTTCCAAAAGGTAAAATATAAAAAATGCATTCAGGATATATAAAGGTAAAAGAAAGAAAATGTTTATAAAGTTAAATCCAGAGAAGCGCTTCGACGTATATGCGTTTTTGATTCATTTTTTACAACATTTGGGTCGATACCTCTGCCGGTGGGCAATCAATCCTCGAAGGTATCATTAGCTCTGTTGTCATTATGTCAGTGCTGACATTATATGTTTATATGGTCAGGTCTATTATAAGTCCCGCCCGGTCAAGTGAAATACATTTTGTTAATAAAATCTTCTTCGATTTATTTTTATGACAATCAAAATCCCTTTTGTCTTCAACTACGAACTTTATTTGGCCTCTTAACTTTTTTTACTCGAGCGTCACTTACGAGTCTTCTGTATACAAAACGCGAGTTTGGCGAAACATATTTTTTCATGTTATCTATGATGAAACACTTATTACTTTGTTTATTTTGAGAAGTTAATCGGAAGATTTTATGCCTTAAGTCTTTGTCATACCGTTTTATTGATGACAAAAACCAATGCCTAATATAAAGATACCTTGTATTTTTTTTTATATGTTTGTAAGTTAAAGTAACTGTTACAGAAAATGTCATAATTAATTAATTAATTTAATGAATAAAAACATTATTCTAATGTCTGACAAATTAACAAGTTTTAAATTATAGACATAATCTTTGAGTTTTGTTGAATAACAAACAATAAGTTATTGAATGAACATGATTGAAAGTAAACGACCTTTTCTATCTTTTCATGAAAGGTAAAACAAAAGTTTATTCGATTACACGTTTGCGTCTTTAATAGAACCTATGTTAAAAGAAACATTTGAAAATTGATAGGTGAATGAACCTTTCTATCGTTCACTGTGCAATATGTGTTTGCAATGTTCGTCATTAAAACATATTTTTCATCTTAAGGCATTTCTGATAATAGAAATATTCTATATCTTATAGTTATTTGAAAGTATTGATAGATGAACCATTCGTGTTATTTGATGTATTTTGAAAAGGAACAAAATCACATGTATCATGAGACAAAATGCAGGTTAATTAAGTAATACTTATTTGTTCGTATAGGAAGATATCACTTTTACAGAAAAGACTTATGGAGAAGACTTAGGTGGGTAGTGATGATTCTTAATGACATTTAAAGCATAGTGACATGAGCTTCGATAGCACATTGACAATTTAAAATGGTCATTGCATGACAACCTATTTTCTATGTTGTTGTATTGGTTCTTATCGTAATTATCATAATGATTATCTTGATCATGACATATCAATTCCAAGAAAATATGATTGTATAATGAATCTGATATTTTTTTGTGATTGTTTACGACATTGAAAATCGAAAATTAGTCAGCTATAATAAGTTGACGACGACAATCAGCGTTAAACTTCCGTTAACATGTTTCTAAAGGTATTAAAACGCAAAACTGTTGGTGAATTTCAATTTCTTTATAAAAAAAATAATATTTCATATTTGTTTTGTTTTTTTATATTTAACTTCCTCTGTATTATACCAGTAATTTTTTAATAATAATATTTGTTTTAAACTATCGAGTCTGTGTATCACAATCTTATATAAAAAAAAACTATTCAATTATATGCTTTTTTTTGTTTTTAGGTTTTCTAAATGTTGAAATGAAAGCGGTTATAAAGTAAGTTTTAACGTAAAAGGTCCTCTTTCTATTATATATTGGCCTTTGTAAATTTTCGTTCTCTCAGTAGTTGATGATTGCAGCATAGTTGTGACGGAATTGGATCGTATAAAGTCATGTTAATGCGCCAAAGAACATTCATAATTTTTTTTAATTATTTTGATTTTATACATGTTATAAGCTCTAGTAAATTAATTCCTTTTGTTGCGCATTAGAAAAGTAATACCGGTTATGTAGGGTTTTTTTATTTTCAATTTCACAACACAACGAAATCGATATAATGTTTGCATATAGGTTACGATGCATGCAAATATAGTAACAGCAATCATTATGTACAACACTGAGCTTGAGCAAGGTAAAGAAAAAATTGAGAATTGTATCGCAGTTTTGTTTACAAAGAGAAGGAAGCACGTCATATTAGAAAACATATTTGATATTTGAATAACAAAAGTTACTAAAACTCCTTTGCTGTCGATAAATAGTCGCATTAGGTTTATTCATCAAGTTATTAGCTCTCGACATATATGAAAATCTCTGAAAAGTATTTACTCTTTAATTGTAATATCGTAATAATATACATAAATTGATTTAACATGACTAAAGTATCATATATACTTTGTAGATGTCAGCAATGTGACAACGAAGATGAAAGTCAAATATCATGTTATTGTGGAACGTGTAAGATATTCCTGTGTGACATATGTGAAAACAGACATCGATTGGATAAAACATCTCATTGTTTTATTTGTAAAAATGGAATTTTAAGAAGTTATAAGTTCAACCACTGTTGGTCTCATTTAAATCACAGATTAATTGATATCAAATGTGTAAATACCAACACTATAGCCGTGTTGACGTCAGACATGACGGTCTTTAATGACAAAAACTCTGTTTTGGCAACTTATAACAACGTCAGTGGTGTTTTGGAGAATAAACACATAATTTCAAGCATAAACATTTACAGTAAAATAGCCCGTATAAATGATTCCATGGTAGCAATTACAAATACCGTCTGTAATTTGATAAATACTGCTACCACTAAACCTACGATTGATATCGGGGAAGTCCGTGTTAGTATACCAATTGAAATGACAGGAGGAATCGAATGTAGATCGAATATATTGTACGTTGCTTGTACAGATGCAATACGTTTAATAGATCTGTCAGGTCAAGTACAGAGCAGTATTGATGTTCAGAATGTTGGTATACTTCATTTTTTGAATAGTGACAAAATCTTATGTGTTGACTCCTATTTCTACGCAAAAAGCAGCGTGTCATGTATTGACCTCACAAACAATTCAATATCTAAATTTATCAATTTTCCATTCCATCCTGACGATATAACCAGTGATGACGTTGGCAATATTATTTTTCGTGCTGACTATTTAATATGGCAGGCGGATAGTGATGGACACAACTTTAAAGTTATAATGTCACCAGCATCTGGCCGTTCTAACGAATTTAATGGCTTAAGTTATGACAAATTTTCTAAGACATTGATCACTTCTAACTCAGGAAAGAGCAGAATACTGCTGTATAACAAACTTGAAAAGATGTAACTCATAAAGTATGTACAGAGTATGTAAAGTTAGAATGAAAGCAGAGTTGTTAAAGATATAACAATGAAAAATGACAGCTTATAAATTTCGTTATATCAAAAGAGCTGAAACATTTTTTTGTATGACATTGACGATAAAGTAGCATAATTGTACAATTAAAAAATAGCCTGTTTTTCATTGGTTATCGTCGGGGTTTTTTTTTTCGCATCTCATTTTCCCGTTTATTGTTTTGTCATTGGCCAGGGCGTTATTTGTTTGTTCGAATTGTTTAGCATTGTCATTTCCAGGGCTCTGTTGGAGCAGTGTATGTGTTGTATGCATACCCATAACAATGAAGTCCGTAAAGTGTGAACATGCACGAGCGAAACCAAGTCATATATCAAAGCAACTCCCTTAGAAAATTTTATAAAAAGAGGGAATACCAAATAGTAATTCAAACTTATATGTCGAAAATAAACAACCAACGTCATTTTAAAAAAAGACAAAGACCATTAATGGTCAAACAATAGAACACAAAACACAACATAGAAAAGTAAAGATTGACCATTAATGGTCTTTGTCTTTTTTAGAAATGACGTTGGTTGTTTATTAAACACAACATAGAAAAGTGAAGATTGAGCAACACTAACCCGACTGAAAACATGGGGGTGATCTCGGGTGCTCTGGAAGGGTGAGCAGATCCTGTTGTACATGTGGTTGACCATTATGGAATATCTGTTTTATAATTTATTTATTTATTTCTGTCCTGAGTGTTCTTGCATTAATTTGTACTGTATTTCTGCCACGTTATGTTGTCAGATACTATTTGTTGACCAGCTCATTGACCATGTTTGTCTGGCAAATCATCCGTTACACGTCAGGGCAATATTGAACTAATGACCACTAATGGGTTTTCTACGCGGCGAGTATATCCCGTCCCCGATGGTTGGCCCTTCACCAATAATGTAAAGTAGTTCAGATGCATTGTACGATTTTGAAAAGACAAAGCTCTCAAAATTACTTTACAAGCAGTGTAATTAGCCAGAGCATAATAAGTTGATATTCATTAAGTAATTTTCCGCGGGTTAAGTTCAAACTCACAACTAATACCTCATTGGCATAAATCTATTTGGATATCGTATTTACTGTCTATTGAGACTTAAATATAATACTTGAATTTAAAAGCAGGTAAGTAGCTGCTGTATGCACTAGTGGTCCACCTCAACCTGGATTGACTTGCCGTGTGTACATTCAAAGGCCGGAGTATCATGTCGAATTAAAACAAGCAATTAGTTCATTTTACATAATGTGCATTTTAATTTCTATTAATATTAAACATGTCATTCCTTTAAAGTTTAAATTGACATTGTATGCATCATCAAGAGACATTAGCACATTAAACAAAACGTTAAAGTATTAAAGAATATTCTTGAAACGAGCAATACCGGGGAATAAATTGTGTTTACAGTTGGTAATTCTAATTGTATATTTTAGGGATGGCAACGAGTACTCGAGTACTCGGGTACTCGCTCGGAAGGCCGAGTACTCGAGTACAGTTTTAGTACTCGGATACTCGTTTGCCTGTTATACATCTTGTCATGAGATAATTCTCATCACATTTCCACTTACTTTAGTCCCGTTGAAATATCCCCTTCGTAATACTAAATAAAGTCAATAAACAAATTAAACATGTTTATCATGAGGTTACTATTACCAGCAACGTCCTTCCTTCCGAGGGAATGTTTCATGTACACTACTTGTAACAAAAAATAGAAAGTCAAACCGTCTTTCGTCTAAAATTGTTGACCAGATCATATTTCAAAACAAGAACAACATCAAAGTGATATGTGGTGAACCCTATGCAACTGATTAGAGATGTTTTTAACGGTGTTTGTACACGGATCAACACTTTCATTTATTAATAATTAACTCATCACAAGCCTTAAAAAGTTACCTTTGTTTGTTAATCAAGCCTTCTATGTAAACGTGATTGGTTTGAGATGTACATTTAAAATAATAGTTGTTTAATTTACAATTTAAAGATAGGCGAAAGTACGAGAGCGACATTCAAACCCAAAAATCGAAAATAAACAGATATTCCTACTTGTCTTTTGACTGCCCAAAGTAGGCATTTGGAAAACTCCTGGGTGATGTTTGTGTCCATAGCATAAACATAATAAACTGTAATGCCACTTATTTTCACCATCATAACAATTGAGCATTCAGTTATATATAGAAATATCAGTTAGATTAACAATGTTTTTTTGCCATGTTAAAGCCTTTTAAAACTTATTATAGGCTATGGATTTTGCTCATTGTTGAAGGTTGAAAGGTGACCTACTAATTGAATGCACAATATTTGAACTGTAGTGGATATAAATCTAGGTAGAAATCATACCATATCTCATTATTCTGATAATTATAAGCATTCAATGTAATGATTATTTTTCAGAATCAAATTAAGGTACACTTGATAGTTTTTTCCTTACCTTTGGTTTTATCATTAAAATGCAATTTTTAGAATAATATAAGTGTTCAAACTGTATTTTTGTAATTCTTGATGATATATATAGTAAAAATGAGGGTTTTATGTCAGAAATACACAATGAAAACAAAATACAACAAATAGATACAGCAAATTTATTTTCATGGTATTGTCAGAGGTGGATTTAGGGGGGCAGGTGGCCCAGTCCCCCTCCTTTTTATGGAAACAAAATTGGTGGATTATATAGGGAATCACTGAAGCATGAGTGAGCTGGACCCCCTCTTAGGCAGTCAGTGGGCCCTAACTTATGAAAATTTCTGGATCTGCCACTCATTGTGTGATAAAGTGCTTTTTAATGTACTGGAAATAAATAAGAAATATCTTTTTTAATTCACTCAAACACCATACTATTTTTTTATTTAAAACATTAAAAAAGAACTTGCACTTTATTCAGCAATTGTCTTTGTCATTTGTTTTTTTTCAACATTCTACTCCATTAATAACAAAAAAGTCGTTTTTAGAAAATCATACAACCTAAATAACAAATGCAATTTATTATGAAATGAGAGGCATTGACGACCAAAGATGATAATTCTGTCGATGCTGTAAATATTATCATACTACAATGTAATATGGACATCAATCACAACTGTTGCACAAGTACTGTAAGCACAGTTGGTCAAATGGTGTCTACTCTTGTTTCTTTATTTCTTCACTAGTATCTGAACAGCAAAGTAAATTCTGTGGTTATAATCAGACTATACAACACTTTTGGTAATTGATATCATGAAGTGGTTAATTGTTATTACGTGTAGAATTATAGAAATATTTATATTTTAAGAGTTTTAACAACAATCCTGTACAAAAATGTTCAGGGAATATTATCACAAGTTCAGATGTTGGACAAAATGCTTAGAACTATACAAATATACTGGTAATCGTAGAAATTTGTCTAACAATAGTGACATGTGATAAAACGAATTTTGGACTCAATCATTACTGACGGAACAAATATTATGTTGAACTATCATTCTATAATTTTGAAGAAAAAAAAATGATATATGTTTGAAATTGTTGTAACTAAGACTTGCAGCACTATTAAATTGGATTACAGTAAGATAAGCTACATCACTTCAAAATGAATAAAACAATTAAGAACGGGTGCATTTTTTAACTGATGCATGCAGATACTAACCTTTTTTCACACAAACCATAATCACATAATACCAGTACAAGAAATAAAAATGTTCTTGTTGAAATCATTTTCAACTTTCTATGATCAACTTTTGTCTTTTTCTTGTCCTTTGAAACAAAGATGCTTCCAGTTACATACATACTCAAGATTTGAAATCATTGTTGTGTTTCATGGCGACAGTTTGCTTTCATTTTCTATTGCCTGACACGTGGATTTGTTTAATCAATATCTTCTGTACTTTTCAGTAATAAAAAGTCGTATGCTTATCAATAACATGTGTTTTGTTATATGTAGGTTACATGTAATTTAGCCTTTTTAAATCGAAATATCACAAAGTGTAAAACAAAAGATTTATATGGAATCAACATCAATATCAAAAAGGTAAAAACAATCAAGTAAGCCATGCCAACGCGCGTCTGGCGTATTAAATTATAATCCTGGTACCTTTGTTTAATATTTACAATGTCAAAATTAGCAATGTAACATTATCGATACAATACTAGATCAGACGACGGATTTAATACCGCAAACAAACATTGCTATTTAGTTCAGACATATACATGTCCAAAGTCCGTACAGTGATCGTTTCAGTTCCGGAACTATTTTCCTTTACTCCATCAATGTACAGTAGTATGCGGACACGAATGCGGATCGGAACTGGAACTGCCGGGGAGTTTAATAGTGTCGTCAAGCAATATTTTATTGTGAACGTCAAAATTATGCAGTAACGATTGCATTCGTTGTCTCACTTCACTCTCCTATGGCTGTTTTGATATATGAGTAAAACTCTTGTAATGTCGTTCGTGGAGTGTGAATATGAACAAGCGGAAATTATTAATTGAGATCTGTAAATGTAATAATCAACATTTACAGGTACTTGTCAATTTAAAACTTCATATTGTTTTAAACTGAAGTTATATTCATTTTATTTTGTCAATTAAATCTTTATCATTTAAATTTCTTCATATGTTCAACGTTTGTGACCTAGTGAAAGTGCAAAATTCAATCAATGTCTTGTTTCATAACGACAGTTTTATAAAAGCATTTTATCAATATGTTATTAGAAGTTAAGTTCAATAATACATTCATTTGTATTTTATTTATAAGTTCATTATACAAAATATGTGCTCTACATGTTTTCAATGTTTGATAAACAAATCGAATAAGGCCGTATGAAACTTTTAAGTTTTAAAACTCTCTTATGGTTTTTTGTTTTGCTTTTTAAGAGGGAGAATCGAAGGTTATGTCTGGTAAAGATCAATATAACAGTTTTCATGGGGGTATCATATAGACTCATCATGAAGGACAATAATTTAGTATTGCTCTATTTTAAATATGAGTGAATAGGATAAAATTCTACGGTTACTGCGGCATCTTATTTTCTATGTCTCACCTATTATGTTTAGTTGTTTCGCCTACACATTTTTATATTAAAATAATGGAATGCAATGCGACTGTCACACAATTATGAAGTTTAGCTAGCTTAGAGATAAGGTTAAATGCACTATTTTCTATATGAGGAAATGTTTTTTGTTAGTCGGAAATTTGACAGTTGTTTCCTATTCGTTCGATGTGTAATTTTCAAGTATTCAAATTATCTATGGTAGAATCATCATACCTATTAGGTTGAAATGCATTGATTAAAAGAGAATTTTGCATGGACCAAGCAATTTCTCCGACTTATCAGAGTTGACAAAACCATGGTCGACCTAATGAGGTGCGACTGTATTGAACTTTCATTTTTCATCTGAATACATATATTTTACTTTTGTGTAGTCTTTTATTTACATTTATCGATTTTGATAATTTTTAATTGCATATATATCGTTTGTCAAATCAGCAACTTTGGTGTAAAAGGTGTCTTTAATATTACATGTATTACATTTTGTTAGCGCCTCCTTCTACATTTGCCCATACAAAGTAAAGAGCCTGTAATTCAATAGATTTTGTTGTGTTGCTATATATTTGTTTTTGTTCATTGCTTTGATTTTTGATAAGGCTTTTTACACGTTTGAAATGTTTTACGTGTGTCATGCCGGGTCTAATTTTTAGCTGAATGAGAGTTATGGACTTTTTTTTTTAACTGAATGAGGGTGATGGACTCTTTGCTTTGCTGAAAGCCGTGCGGTGACCTATAGATATTTATCTCATTTATCTTTTTATTGTAAGATATATTTATTGTCTTTTTCATGTACCATGTGAGAAAAATGACATTCCCTTTCTATATATTTGATGTGTGGTAGCTTTTGATTTTGCAATTTGATATAAGACTTTTTGTTTTGAATTTTCCTTAAAATTTAGATTTTTCTACTTTTATTTTGTACGTTCGTAGTTGATTTCTATTCACAATAGTCAATTTTAATATTGTATTTTTATTTATATACATCGTTTATACATAAGCAACGGGTTGTTAAAGCTATTTTTGAGGTATATAGAATGTTTTACACGGAAAAGAGCAGCTTAATGAATGAAAAGAATAAAATCAAATCAAAACCGTATATTGTTTTTTCAAATGGATGACTTAAAACTAAATTTTGATGTAAATCTATTGCGATTTAAAACATCAAGATACCTATATAATGTATCTACAAGCTGTTGAAACATGTTCATATGTAATATACGAACTCAATTTAATAGTCTGAATTATGTAAGCAGAACAAGATGCATTACTTTTGTTTGTTTCATTTATATAAACTAGAATCCATCAATAAAACATTACAACAAAACTGTTTACTTGTTTGTCGCTTAGGTTTTCGCTAATAAACCGAAAACATTTAAACGGACAATCATAGGACAGAAAACGTTTGAAAATGCCTGAATCAACTCGGGAATATCACTTTTGTTTTATAGTCGTTTGATGTGTTTAATCTTTTAATCGTTAAGTATTGTTGTAAATTGAGGAATGTGTCTCCTTCAGTTTGAAAATTTGTTTTTCGAAAATTGTTTTATTATGAATTAGGCCGTTAGTTTTTTCCATTACATCTGTTTAACATGACTACAGTTTGTGAGTTGATATCTAATAATTTGTACTTCATATCAATCAGTGTATGGAAGAAGCAAATCGATAAAAACGTTTCTTATATGAAATAGCGATACTGTCTTAGATCAACGAGTTGCATTGTGGGAAATTTTAGACGAATATTAACATTGTTGTGAAAAAAGGAAGATTTCGCAATATAAAGCTTAAGTAATGACTATTTGTTTAAAAGACGGTGACATTTAACACGACAAACGTGTGCTGTATAATTTTCATAAATTGCGTAATTTAATAACAAGCAAGTTGTACGAGAAAATTTAAATGTTGATTAAATGAAACATAAACGCACGTTTTATCATCTATAGATGTACACATTCAATAAATAGCAGGTAGCAAAATTAATGGAATGCAAATTTGATGAATTCAATGATATTGCTATATTTTATATAATAACGATATGTGGATTCTTAAAAACTCTAAAGAACTTCTGGATAATTTTAAATTTCGGTCTTTTTCTGAAATTAGTTCTATCAAAACTTTTGATTTTTCAACCTTGTATACAACCATTCCCCATGTGAAATTGAAAAACCGTCTAAACGAAATAATCCACAATGCTTTTCATTATAAAAATGGTAGCATACGCTATGAATTTATCACTTTGGGATACCAAAAGGCATATTTTGTTAATAAGGAACAAAAGGGTAAAACATACTACACAGAAGAATAAGTGATCAGTATGCTGGAGTTTCTTATTTACAACATATTTGTTGAATTTGGAGGTAGACTTTTTCAACAAATTGTCGGCATTACTATGGGAACGAACTGTGCGCCTCTCCTTGCCGACCTCTTCTTATTTTCATATGAATCGGAGTTCCTTCAGACACTTGTCATACACAAGAAGATCAAAGAAACCATGTTATTTAATTTCACTTTCAGATATATTGATGATGTTCTTTCCATTAACAATCCGAACTTTTCTGATTGGGTTCCATTAATTTACCCACCAGAACTAGAAATTAAAGAGACAACAGACACGGCTTCCTCCGCCTCATTTATAGACTTATACCTCGAATTTGACATACACAGTCATCTCAGTACCAGAATCTATGACAAACGAGACGATTTTAATTTTGAAATTTCCCCATCTTAGTAGTAATATACCAACTTCACCTGCATATGGCATATACATTTCCCAACTTATTCCGTATTCAAGAGCTTGCAGCTCCTATTCATACTTTGTAAAACGTCACCAGTGTCTGAGCAGAAAGTTGATGAACCAGGGTTATGTCAAAGAACGTCTCGTCCTTTTTCTAAAAAAGTTAATCGGAAGGTACCAAGAACTTGTTGATAAATATTCCGTATCAACTTCACAAATTATACAAGATGGTCTTGAAGTATAGATTTTGCGTACTGACGTTGGTTATCATCTTAATAACGCGTTATAGTATTCTTTTATTTGTCTTTATTAATATTACTTTTACTGTTAAGTCATTTTTTTTAGATATTCATTTGACGTGACTCTGTGCTTATGTAAAACATCATACTTTGAACGACAAAATTATTTCATTTATTAATATTACTTTTACTTATGGATCTTGTCATACTTTGAATGACAAAACTATTTTATTCATTCATACTACTTTTTCTGTTAAGTCTGTTTTTTATGATATACTTTTGACGTGACTCTGTACTTATTTATGTACCCCGTCATTCTTTGAACCACACATTTATTTTATTTATTATTATTACTTTTACTGTTAAGTCTGTTTTTTGTTATATCTACTTTACGTGACTTTATGTATACTTTGAACGACAAAATTATTTTATGTCTACCTGTGCGAATTTCAAACGTGCAATTTTACACCAGTAATGAAAACCTTCCATCCTTTATTGGTAGTCTTTACATAGATAAATAAAATCGAATAAGACAAGCAAAATGAGGATGTTAAATTTGATGTATGCCTTTTTGTGCTTCTTCGTTACATTTGTTGTTTTTATAGTGATTAAGAGGATAACATAATGTTGACTGTTGTACCCCTATTTTTGACATTTTTACTCTTTGAGTATGTTTGTTTTGTTCACACATCGTTGACAATGTAATGGAATTTGATGCGACTGTCATATAAGTGAGAGGTTTAGCTAGCTATAAAACCAGGTTCAATCTACCATTTTCTACATCAGAAAATGCCTGTACCAAGTCAGGAATATGACAGTTGTTATCCATTCGTTTGATGTGTTTGATTTTGCCTTTTGATTTTGGACTTTCCTTTTTGAATTTTCCTCGGAGTTCAGTATTTTTGTGTTTTTACTTTTTATTATAACAATGCTATATTTTTCTAATATGATAGCGATATGATTTTAATATGAATAATTTATGAATGCAATATTTTTCTAAATATAACTGCGATAGTTTTCTCATATAAAACGAAAACGATAACACGTCACAACGTATGTCAAGAAACCCGCAAACATAATTCACAATCATATCTTATAACCGGTTTAATGTTATAGGCCAGAAATCACTAAAAGTTTGCGCCTGTAACAAAATTAACGCTTACATGAACTTATAATCTCGAAAATATTCATTGAACCTGTCGATTGTTGACAGTTTTAACAACCTGTTAGGTCCATTGTTTTCGATCATATGGTTATACCGACTAATTGAATTTGCAGTGATGACTCATTGGCGGAATTAATTTTAAATGTGGCTAATGTAAATAGTCTACCGACATATTTGAATCTATAATAGTATAGACAAAAATATCATTACTAAAAAAGAAATAAAAACCATTCCTAAAACAATCCAAAACATTACGGTTCACAATAGCACCTGATAATAAATATTCCAAAAAAAAATATACAAATACTGTTGAACCAAATAAATAATTTCAAACTAGAAATAAGAATCTTATTGAGCAGCCTCAATTTATAAAACAAACAACTTCAGATTCCACGAATCAAAATGTTGTCAAACAGAAGATGTATCAATTATCAACATAGAAACAAATCTGAGAAGGAAAACCGTTCTTGTTGGATATCAAAGACTTTTCCCGTTGGCAATTCGATATCTTTAGATCATAATCAGCTTGCCGCTTGGACGCTGTTTACATCTCATTGACCTTGAGGGCATTCCGATGTATTGTTGCCACAGAGATTTGACTTTCGTTTTTGACTGGAAACCGATCGTATAAATACGCGGATATTATCGAGTGCAAAATAATCTTCCTTATCGCTTGTTATATATTCATTTCGTCAATGAGTACTCATAAAAAAAAATTTTTTTTAACACGAATTAATTATATGAAAATGTTTTTACGTTAGAAATATATTTATATAAGTAAAAAAATCATTAACACTTATGTACACGTACAAAATTAATTGTATTAACGCATGCGGATATCAAATTTTACTAAGACATAAACTTTTGCTTTTAACTAACTTCTGAATAAATATATTTATATTTAGACTTAATTGTTGTCTTTTTTTAACCAAATGTTTTAAGGCTCTTACTTTTTCCTCTGCATTTTTACAATTCATATTAGACCATATCGCTTTTTCATAGAAGAAACTTTTTTTTTAGATTCGCTTCTTCCATAGATTGTAATCTGCTTTTGTCAGTCCATCATGAAAGCAAACGTTTTGACTGTTTCAATGCACTTACTCTTGGGTATATCGTTACAAACATGAACCTGGCAAGATGATGTGATTTGCTATTGTTGTCAAAAATCGATAATCATGAAAATAGAACCGGTTTCAAAATACCAGCATCAAAACAAAAAAGTTATACAAGAACCAGAAACAACTCACTATATCACAAATTCCTACTATACTTCTCGTCTATTGGTAAACATTAAAGGTTCCAAAACGTACTACTATACAACGAAAAATGAAACAAATCAAAATGCTATCAATTTATATAATACTCTGTATATATTGGTTAGGTTTACATCTTACAATGAGTTTAAATCAAGCGTTAATTATTGTTGCTGGCTTCTGGCTTCTTTTACTTCTTATTACCCTTTAAAAAATATCCTCCACAATCGCAATAACATTTGTTGTTCACACAACTCCATGAATTGAAAGAAGTGCAGCCTCTTTTTGCACAACATCCTTTACAACCAGAACAAGTTTTAGAACATAACTTTAGCTGCTCGGTCAGAGTTATACCTAAAAGATATATGAGTACATTATGTTTAGGTAGTATGTATTTATAATAGTATATTATTTATAATTATGTTATGAGCCTATGTCGCTTACCTTGATCTATTTGCATTTTTAAGAATTACAATAATAAAAGATTTCATTACAATCCATGAATTATGTAAACAATAACCAGATCTGGTATGGTTGCGAATTCGAAAACTATTCACCAAAGTTCAATAGGAGTAGAGATAAATAATTATAGGCAACCGTACGTCCTTCAACAATGAGAAAAATCCATCGGCTGTAAATTATAACAAAACAGTTTACGAAAAATAAATTAGTCCGGCGGCTTTGTAAAAAATTGTGCACATCCTGTTACAAGCATGAAATTTGGCATAGACCTTCCTCAAATATTACTCTTTTATTTCAGATAGGGAGGCATTTGAAAAAAATGTCTCACTTCCGGTAAAATCCAAAATGGCGGACGTTATACTTAAATCAGCCCAATATCGAAGACTAGCGTGTAAAAATGTCCTATTATCATGCTACTATCATAATATTTGGTACAGACCTTTGTGTTTTACTACTTTTGGATAAATTAAATAGATTAGATGTCTTCAGAAAGCCCACTTCCGGTTAAAATCCAATATGGCGGACATTGTACTTAAATAAGCTTATTTTTTAGGGAGGGTAGTTGAAATGTGTTTTAACGTATTGCTACTATAATTACATTGTGTATGAACCTTTCTTTGGTGCTTCTGATGGAGACAATGTATAAGACATATGTCTTAAAAACCCTTACTTCCGGAAGTATCCAAAATGGCGGACAGAGAAATATCAATTTTTTATTCATATTTTCAACTTTCTTCAAAATGTAAAGAAAATGATTTTATTTTGTGCTGGTCATTAAACTTTTGGCTTTAAGTTATCCCCAAAACCACTTATTCTAGCATGTTGTAAATGCTAAGATATAAAGTTGACACTTCCGGTAAAAACATGACGTAAATTTTAAAGATGAGTCCTCAATCTATTTCTTCGATGTAGAGTTTTGGATAGATTGATTTAAACAAAATAAAATCACTATAGTACTAAAAAATATTTAAAACTACTTCTATTTGGCCAAGAATACATGCTTATTCACAATCACCACCACATGCACACAAGGCAGTGCACGGGAGACCTGATTTTACACATTAAAAATAACCGCGGCATCCTTTCTTACATCCATAATGTACAAGCTTCTGAAAAAATGATGAGGTCTTAGAAAGAGTTTTTTTTAAAGGAACCCTCTTTGTCCCTTCGCAATCCATTAGTGACAAGACTAGGTAGCATTAAGAGTCAATCCAAAGCTCGTCTCACTAAACACCTGCATTAGTATATTACACGTTTTACATGCTTGAAAAGACTAGAACAAGTCGTGGGAATAGCCTCACTTAAAATGAGATTTCCCTTTTGTGCAAAAATTGACTTTCTTGGTTCGTTAATCATGTTAGATCTGATAAGTTTGTACAGTACAACCCCTGTGATTTAGGCTGATCAATCATCATTCTTTATGTTAAAGTCACATCTTCAAATACCATTAATGTCTCCCACGCAGTCTTTTTTTTCCTTTTCAAGCAAAGATAGAACAGAATCACAACCCGTCATAAGGTATTGGTCAGAAATAAAAGTGTGTGATCACTCATTGCCTAGTGCATTTGAAAGGCCATTGATAGATATTAATCCAAAGATGTTTGCCTCCCCAAATACAATCAATAGTTCGTCTGCCCCTTTGTTACGGAATAGCGAAATACTGGTAGTTTTAAAGCTGCTAAAAGAAGCAAGGGCAACATTTAGGGGAAAGGGAATACACAGACGAACCCAGGATTAAAAACATCCTCAAAGATGGGAAAGTTTTCTGAGAGATGACGCCAGTAAGAAAAAACTTTTAAGTTTTCATTCACAGGAGCTTGCTCAATACAATTTTGAGTACAAGGTAGTTGAAGCAACAAATGCTCAGGATGTTTAGTGTTATCCACCACTTGATGATGTTTCATGTTTAGCACCATGTTTACACGAAGAGACTGACACTAGAATCAAGATAGATGTGTCTGATGCAGTGAAACATAGACTTAACTGAGTCATGACTCAAACAGTCGATACTGATGTCATTGCTGTTTCTCTATTCCGTGACATAGGACAGACAAACTTTGGTTTGCATTTAGAAGGGGAAAAGTATAAGATATATATCAATCAATGACCTTTCAAATGCACTAGGCATTAAAAGATAACACGTTCGCCGGAAAAGGAACTGCGTTGGTGACATTAATGGAGTTTGAAGATGTGACTATAGCATTTAGAATGATGATTGACCAGCCAACATCACCATATGGATTTGATGTTTAATGTCATTGAAAACGATACGTGGTTTTGTTGGAAGATAAAAAAAAAAAGAAACAGATTAGGTTAACAAGGCAAGAAAATATGTGTTTTTGCAGAATTTATTAAGATGTGAGAAACAATACCACAGTCTTTGTAAATGTTGGAAATCAGCTCTCCGATTGTGAATTGCGGCCTACTGAGTACTAGTATGCTGATTGGGTATTATGTGCTTACCTAAATAAAATACCTTGAAACTGAAATACGAGTGGATGAAGTCTTGGATGCGTATGGTAGTTATAGCAACAAATGGTCAGGATATTCTATCTTATCCACCACGTAATGTATTTCAAGTTCAGCACCAAGTTCACATTTAGAGGCAGACACTAAAATCATGGTGCATGTGTCTGATGCAGTGAAACACGCACTTAAACGAGTCATGATTCGAACAGTCGTTAATGATGATGTTGTCAATACTGTTTCGCTATTCCGTGACATAGGGGTAGACGTTGTGTTTGGGAGGGCAAAAGACTTTGGATTAATATCTATCAATGGCCTTTCAAATGCACTAGGCAATGAGTGATCTGGGTGATCTGAAACACTTATTGTTATCCATGTCTTTACCTGTTGTGATATGGTTCTCTCTTTGCTTGAAAGGGGGGAAAAGACTATGTGGGAGACATTGATTGCATTTGAAGATGTGACTTTAACAAAAAGAATGATGATTAATCAGACTAAATCACCGGGGTTTTACTGTAAGATCGCACAAACTTAGCAGATGGGTATAACATGGTTAACGAAGCAAGAAAATAACTATTTGCGCAACAGGGACGGCTTTTCGAGGCTATTCCCTCAACTTGGTCTAGTCTTTTCCAGCATGTAAATAATGCAATATACTTAGGCAGGTGTTTAGGGAGACGAGCTT
This sequence comes from Mytilus galloprovincialis, assembly GCF_965363235.1. Classification (NCBI taxonomy): domain Eukaryota; kingdom Metazoa; phylum Mollusca; class Bivalvia; order Mytilida; family Mytilidae; genus Mytilus; species Mytilus galloprovincialis. The sequence goes on from NC_134844.1 coordinate 79,065,369, forward strand.
GGGATTGGCTCTTATGCTACCCACTCCAGGCGGGGACAAAGAGGATAACTTTTGAAAAACTCTTTTTGAGGCCTCATTATTTTGTCAAAAGCTTATATATTGTGGATGTATGAAAGGATTCCGCGGTCATTTTTAATGTGGAAAATCGGGTATCCCGTGCACTGCGATGTGTGCATGTCATGGTGACTGTGAATAAACATGTATTCTTGGCCAAATAGTAATAATTTTAAATAATTTTTAGTACTATAGTGATTTTATTTTGTTTTAATCAATCTATCCAAAACTCTAAATCGAAGAAATAGATTGAGGACTCATCTTTGAAATTTACGTCATATTTTTAACCGGAAGTGTCAACTTTATATCTAAATATTTACAACATGCTAGAATAAGTGGTTTTGAGAATAACTTTAAGCCAAAAGTTTAATGACCAGCACAAAATAAAATCATTTCTTTACATATTGAAAAAAATGAAAATTTGAATAAAAAATTGATATTTCTCTGTCCGCCATTTTGGATATACCCGGAAGAAAGGGTTTTTAAGACATATGTCTTATGCATTGTATCCATCAGAAACACCAAAGAAAGGTTCATACACAATGTAATGATAGTAGCAATACGTTAAAACACATTTCAGTTACCCTCCCTAAAAAATAAGCTTATTTAAGTACAATGTCAGCCATATTGGATTTTAACCGAAAGTGGGTTTTCTGAAGACATCTAATATTTAATTTATCCAAAAGTAGTAAAAACAAAGGTCTGTACCAAATATTATGATAGTAGCATGATAATAACACATTTTTACACGCTAGCCTTCGATATTGGGCTGATTTAAGTATGACGTCCGCCATTTTGGATTTTACCGGAAGTGAGACATTTTTTTCAAATGCCTCCCTATCTGAAATAAAAGAGTAATAGTTGAGGAAGGTCTATGCCAAATTTCATGCTTGTAACAGGATGTGCACAATTCGTCTGAAATATGCTTGTAGCCGCCGGACTAAATATGGCAAACGTGAACTAGCGACAACCACTGAACTAGCGGCTTCTGGCTTGGGACAGGCACATAAAGAATGAGGGTGAAATGAATTGGGGGTTAACAAGAAAAAAAACCAAGGTTAAAACAAGAAACAGCTCAAAATAGTAAACATTTATACAATACTCTGTATCTATTGGCAAGGATTGCAACTTACATATTGTTTTACAATGAGTTTAAATCAAGAGTTACTAAATTATTAAACGTGTTCTTTTATATTTTTACATCACTGGGTCGATACCTCTGTTCGATTTTTAATTTGAATTGTTTCATCTTATTGTTCAAAGGCTTGTCTATATATGATACTGTTTTTAAACTGGAAACCCCAATGAGTATTGTGACCATGTTTTGTCTATTGAACTAAATAGATTAAAAAGAGAATTGTTTGTCAATATAATGGAATTTGATGCAACTGTCATGCAAAGTTTAAGCAAGCTATTTAACCAGATTCAATCCACCGTTTTCTACATAAAAAAATGTCTGTACCAGTTCAGGAGTTTGACAGTTGTTATCCATTCGTTTGGTGTGTTTGAGCTTTTGATTTTGCCATTTGATTAGGTACTTTCCTTTGTGAATTTTACTCAGAGTTCAGTACTTTTGTGATTTTAGTTTTTGGTAAAAAAAAAATTACGACGACGACGGACCACGGATAGCAAATGATGAGATTTCCTCACTTGGAACCTGTAGAAAAATGAGATGTAAATAAATTGTTTCATATTCATTTATTTATAATCCCTTAAACTTTTTAAATAAATTGCACAACATTGTTTTATTCATAACAAATGTAAAGGGTAATATTTATCATAACTGCGACTTATGTTTATATTTGTGGGTGGTTTTTCTTTTCTTTTTTTATATAAAATCATAACTTTTATTATATACTTTTATTTCATATCTATATATGCCACTATCTGTTTGTTCTAATTATATTTATATATAAGACATGATTCTCACACAAAAATATTAGAAGTAAATCATATGATGGTAATATTAAAGATTATAAAAATACAATACTCACATGAGAAAATAAGGAGCAAACAAATGATGGTTGACGACTGCATATTCTAGGAATGAACAGAAATAAAATTAATTTAAAGATATATCGTATAACAAAACTATTGTATTCATGACATTCTATTATTTTTTAAAACTTGGAAACTTACAGAAGACACATAGAGACCCATAATATTTTCAAGGCAGTATAAGGGTAATCGGAAAGTTACAGAAAGCAATTTCCAAGAGAAAATGGATATGAGGGGTAAAAGATAAACAATAGGTAATAGTTCAATTTCTTTCAGAAAATTATTCGTGAATCATAATCGGTATTTAAGATGTTCTGTGATCTCCATATCACTGTCAAAGGTCGTTTGGTGACATATAATTGTTAATTGTACATATACAACATTTGCATTCTGGTGGACCGTTTTATACCATAACTTCTTGTTTTCATGAGTCATAATATTATATCTGAAATAGTTTATCATCAACAGGACTTAGTGATTGACTGCTTTGTGTCTAGTCCCACTATTAGCACTAAAAGCTGATTTGTGTGGACAGTTTTATTAGAAGAGGAAGCTGGCATGCTTAGAGAAAAGCAACGACCTTTGGCTGGTTTAATAACAATTCTTAACAATAAATATTTAAGTCGAGAACACCTGCCACATACCAGAGGAACAGTCAAACTCATAAATCGAAAAAAAAACTGACAACGCCATGGCTTAAAATGAAAAAGACAAACAGACATAAATAGTACACAAGAAACAACATAAAAAAAACTAAAGACTGAGCAACACAAACCCCACCAAAAACTGGGTGTGATCTTAGGTGCTCCGGAAAGTTAAGCATATCCTGCTCCACATGTTGCACCCGTTGTGTTGCTCATGTTATTACAAATCAGATAAATAGTATAATTCGGTAGGTCACATTCATGAAATCGAACGTTTGGTGGAATCAACCATCAATGAAGCAGGATGTAATAAAATTAAAATAAGACAATGGAAACATACTGATCGATTACAGAAAACGTAAAGAAAACTAAACATGTTTGTTAACATTATAAACATCGTCTTGTCAATTTTTCATTTTTAACTCTTTAAGAAATAGACTATGATTGAGTCGGTGCAAAAATTTCAGATGTTATGCTGTTCTTAAAATTAATATTTTGATAATTGATAATTTACATAATTTTAAAACTTGTATCACAACTTAAATTACTTTCAAGTAAATATGAATCTCAAACTTACCTTGTTATTAACGAATCTCAGGAGCTTTTTCAATTTATGTTTAAGCTGAAGTTAACCTAGATGTTTTATACTGTGAGTGCCTTTTTTTTTAACCGACAATGTAATAAATCAAATAAAAACAGACTCTTTTTATGTTAATTATTTGTTACGTAGAAACAATTAAGATATGAATTATGCTAGTTATTAATTATATTGTTTTCAATCCGTTTTATGAAATAGGACAATGGCCTTAGAATTGCCGAATATTACGTAGCGTTATTTATAATAGGATAAGTTTGAAATGAATTATGTCGGATCGTGTTATGATTATCATATATTGGTAAATATTCAAATACACCTCCAAATTTTCAAGATAACTATAATATGTTCACCAAAATATATGTTCACTAGGACATTGTGTTGTTTCAAACATTTGACTGAGCTTAACAGTTTAATAGTATGCAGAATACCATACATAGAATAAATATGTAAATTCTATAACTTTCCATTTTCATGTAGCAATATTCATTCTTGCCTGATTATTGAGGTTATATCTCCTGATCGAGACGATATTCTAGAGCTTGCATTTGCAATCATAATTGCCTTGGAAGGGGATTGCTGCCAACAACGAAGCTATGAAACAAAGAGTTTCAATTGTTGAAGTGTAAGTCATCCCTTCAAAATTCTTACAGACTAAACTACGATATGGTTGACCGTTATGGAATATCTGCTTCACAGATGACGACGAATATCTTCAATGTTTAGTAATTAGCAAAAAACAGTAACATACCAAATAAGACTTATCACCAGTTTGCACTCACATGAACTATACAACGAATGTCAAATGTAGAGGAGGATCTATTCGTCTTTCGAGGCATATGAAATTAACCCCGGTTTTTGTTTAGGTTCGTGTTTCTCAGTCTTTAATTCTCTATGTTGTGTTTGTAGGTTGTTGTTTTCCTTTTGGTCGTTTTTCGTTTTATGCCAAGGTTGTCAGTTTATTTTGACTTACGAGGACAAATATCCGTTTGCTATCTTCCAATTTTCTGCTGTAAAGAACTGCATATCTAAACACGAACAATATGTTTCAGTTGTGTTGTTCTTTCCTCTTATATTTGATGAGTTTCCCTCAGTTTTATTTTGTAACTGGATTTGTTTTTTTCTCAATCGAATTAGGAATTTCGAACAGCGGTATACTTCTATTGCGTTTATTTGAAACACTAGATTTATTTCCTCGTTAAAACCTCCTCATACATACATGTATGTCTCTGAGTTTCCAAGATGACAGAATTTAATTACACTTCGTATCCTCAAAATATAACCATATGTGATAATGTTTCAGCTTCAAATCTAGCAATCATGAGTATCGAAGATTACGCTGTGAGCAGATGATTTGAATACAATGCACCTATTGCTGCCTACCTTAAAGAATTAAATTTATAAACTTGTATTCTAATTTTTTATTAGCTTTACATATAGTGGCAACTATTCAGATTGATTACCCATTTACAAATTTTCACAATCAAAATGTATTTCACGTGGATTTACCAGGATTACAGCAAAATAGATTGACTGTCACGAACTGGATAAAGAAGTGATATTTAACAAATGTTTTCTTTCGATAGGTCACATACAGACCCTTCAACGAGCTTTTGCATTTATTTTTAGAGCTAGCCTGACGATCTGACCCGATATCAGCTTATAGTCCAGTCTCAAGTGTGTCAGGATTCCAAGGTAGCAGAGAGGTTAACATTTTCCGTACATCTGGCTTGGCATTCAACGTCCCAAATCTGACCTAATGATAAGTTTTTATACATCCCACAAGAGCAAACGAACACTTCTTATATACATTTGGTTGAAAAGCATGGTATGAACAATGCAGGTAACAATATTTCTATACTCAGGAAATCATTGGCACGACCGTCAACCTGTACACTGGAAGGTATACATTGTATAAAAAACAAAATCCCTTGTCAAATAATCTCCATTTGTATCATACAAACAAAAACTAGGTCTTTTATAGTAGGATACAAATGATCCTAGGCCTGTGTAATGTAAAAATTACATTCAACCCGGAAAAAGCATTTTAAAAATTTAATTTAAACATTTTAGGTATTTCATTTTGACTGTAGATGGTATAAACGACATTTTCAGTTTCCTTGTTAATTAAAAGAGGGACGAAAGATACCAGAGGGACAGTCAACTGATAAATAGAAAATACACTGACAACGACACGGCTAAAAATGAAAAAGACAAACAAACAAACAACAGTACACATGACACAACATAGAAAACTAAAGAATAAACAACACGAACCCCACCAAAAACTAGGGGTGATCTCAGGTGCTCCGGAATTGTAAGCAGATCCTGCTCCACATGTGGCGCCCGTCGTGTTGCTCATGTTATAACAAATCCGGTAAATAGTCTAATTCGGTGGGTCACATTCATGGGGGGAAAGGGGATTGTAGTTACGACGTAAGGAACATATCCGATATCATCTATGAAACGGGTATATCATAACGGTCAACCAACTCGTAATGGCGTCCGTAAAATTTACGAAGGGATGATTTCAACTTCACCATTTGCACGGGAATATCATATCAATTGGGAGATATAAACCCCGTGTGCAGGTGCTGCTGGAATGTTGCTACTTAGAAATGGAAAGTTCACAATTGGAAAGCTGAAATCATCTCTTTTGTCGTAAAGTTTTGTTTTCAACCGACCCTCATTGTCAATTTCTAGATGTAAGTCAAGATATGAGGCCGACCTAACTGTATCTGTTGCTTATTCTTTAGTTTTCTATAATGTGTCATGTGTTCTATTTTTAGTCTGTTTGTTTTCTTTCATTTTTAGCCAGGCGTTGTCAGTTTATTTTCGATTTATGAGTTTGACTATCCCTCTGGTATCTTTCGTCCCTCTTTTATATCCTGTATCTCTAGTTCGATGGGATAGATGCGTTTAACATAGTCACTAAATTTTGAATTATTTAATGAGAGAACATCATCTATATAGCGGATAGTAAAGTTAAAAGATATTGCTAACTTCGTATCGTTCTTCCTTAGAAGTTCCTGTATAAAGTTAGCGTATCCTTGCATCCTGTTTAAGCTAATGGAGGAAATTACAAGCGGTTTGTTTTGTCGGATATAGTTTATCCTTTACTAGGATAACTGTAGATGTGTTCTTTAATGTACATATCTATTGTGATTGAGATTTAGCAAAAATTACTCTCTAACCTTGCAGGGACGGATCCAAGAACTTCGAAGGGGGGGCAAAGTATATAAATTTTGCCGAACGGAGCGAGGCGAAAAAATAATTTGTACCTTTTTTTGGTTAAAAACTTAGAATAAGTGTAAATGATGCACTTTTCATTTAATTTATTTATGGGGCATGTATATTCTAAATAGTTTAGGTGTATTGGTTGGATATTTTGATACCGTGTTCTTCCCATTAATTGTCGATTAAAAAATGATTGGATGGATCCAAAACTATATACTAGTATATTTGATGTAGAATTGTCTTGTCAATAAAAAATGGACATGGAAATTCTCGTTTGTTTTATGTTTAGTTAGCGTAACCTCGCAGATTTCTTGTTGTAAACAAGATATACACCGGGCTATTATATGAAATTTACAATACGACCGATACGAGTTAAGAAAGACAAACAACAAGTTTTATCCAAATGTTTGGTTAAAATGTTTCACCCAACAAGAGCAGTGACTGGTTCCAAACCAACCAAAGGCTACAAATGAGTCTGAAATGGCAACGAATTTATGAATGGCGTTCGACAAATGGAGCCATAAAGGCCACACCCAGCAGGCAGGTTTCAGTCAGGCCTTGAAAAAAGTAAACAAATATCAGTTCGGCGAAACAGACATTCCGGTCAGACATGCAAACCCCGGCCACAACAAAAAAAATACGCCCGTTTGTATTCATCATGTTCATAAAATGCTAAATAATTCTGTTGGAAATTTTTGTTTCTAATAGCAAACAAGTGGACAAGATTATTGTTTTCAATCCAGTCCCGGTCAGAACTTGTTTAAGGCAAAACTCAGAGTCATTTTTTTTCTCGCAAATATCTAAGACTGCCTCCTCAAATCAAATGGTTCGTATCTTAGAGTTTAAATCTATCTATAGCTTATACAGACTTGGAATCATAATGCATTTATGTTATTTTAAAATAGGCTGGGCGTTTGGGGTTAAACTTGTTTTCGTAGGTAAATAATATTTCTGTGGACATGTATTTCATGCGAGTGTAATAGTCTATAGAGTATTACTTTCTGTTTGATGAATAGTGAAATAGAAGTCAATACATTCTTGCTCAATCCTTTGTCACTTTGAAGGTGTTATTATTGTCACCCCCAGCCTAAGCAATGTATTACTTTAATTTGAATTTCAAAATGACTGAGTGACGTTTGTTGGACGCACTGGTCAACTCAATCATAGCGAATTACATGACTTTGACAATCAGTAAATTCCAGCAAAAATATCTTTATAAGTAAAGAATTGTCGCAAAAAATATAATATTAGAGTACACGGGAAATAGCAGTGTTCACGAAATCTAGTCCGATTAATCATTTTAAAAAAAAAACAATCAAAGGGGGAACACACGCCCTCTAGGCCATTCTCTGGATCCGCCACTGCCTAGTTAAGGCCATCTTGAATTTGCAGTAAGTATTATCTGATCTTTGTTTAAAGTGTCTTTGTGATTTTTTGTGTGTTTTTTTGTTTGATTTTTACACTATGTTAGTGACATTGTCTACATCATGGCATTTTCGTGAGTCTTTTGATGAGTCTTTTGTAGACGAAATGCGCGTCAGGCGTAAATACAAAATTAAATCTGGTATCTATGATGAGTTTATTTGTATCTTTCTTTGTCTTTCATTCAAAAGTACAAAATGTATATACATGTATGATATTTAGCAAATAGCTTGCGCTTTGAAACTTGATAGGTAGTTTAATCATAAGTCATAAAAAGAGATGCATTGTCTGGTTTTTAATAGGACAATGGCCTCAAAATTACATAATATTGTACACGTTTGAAAATCATTTTAGTCGTGCGTAAAAAACGACTTATGTTTTAATGTTCTGCTCTCTCGTTATACCACTAACATCTGAAATTTTACTTTTCAATCTGTTCATTATTAACACTGATTTAAACATTAAAAGTCTATTTCGGACAAAATATTCAGTACTTGTCTATTGACATAAGAGTTGTTCCACAAATCTAATAAATTTAGGAGCCCCGTAAGCAGTTACCTCAACGTGACCATTCTCGAAAGAAAGAAAAAAGGTGATCACAATGCGCAATACGAAAATTTAAATTGATAAACCAAATTGGCAGAGAGTGAGTCAAAAATCGTAGATATCACTTCGTCATCGATATAAACAGTGTTTTATTGTAAACGTTATATATATACGAGCTTATCTGAATGTCAATGCTTCTTTGTTGATTGTTTACAAAAGTGACATTATGGTAACTTCGGTTTCAAAACATGACCATTAATTAGCTGCCATATTTGCACATCAACACCGACCAAGTGAAATATTTATCTGACGATATATGGGTGCATAAACAATTATAAAATTGTTCACAGAATACTGTTTATGATGTATGCATGCATCGGTTTAAGAATTGGATTAGCATTATTTTTCAAAAGTCACTCGTTTTACATTACTTTGATAACTTGGCAGTTGATTTGTCCCTATACTGAGCAAGCAGCATTTAGTAATACGCTTTTTTTCTCTTCCTTTTGTATATGAACAGTTTAGTCGTCAGCTATGTTGTTAGTGTGCTTTGTTATTGAAATAATTGAAAACATTCTTATTTTTACATCTCCTTTGATAATTTCGGAAATTACAGATGATGATTAAACTTTTATTCCAACTTTCTCAGGAAAATTTAATATAGATATATTTGACTTTTCTCTTAATGTGCTTTCTATACACGTAGCTCCTTACGTTCTCGAGCCTTTAAACTTCGGTAGCTTTACAACTATAGAAGGCTTTAAATATTCCTGATATAGATAAATCAAACTAAGCGCAATCGACGCATATAATGCAATAAAGGCTAATTTTTGTTTTTAATATAAAAAAGAAGATGTGGTACTATGATTGCCAATGAGACAACTGTCCACAAGAGACCAAAATGACACAGACATTAACAACTATAGGTCACCGTACGGCCTTCAACAATGAACAAAGTCCATACCGCATAGTCAGCTATAAAAGGCCCCGATATACCATTAAGTTTTAATTGATTGTTGCTTTTTAAGCGCTATTTTCAGATAACCTGGTTATATATCCTTGCATTCAGGTTTTATTTGTGGAGGAAATCAAAGAACAGTGAGTATTATTAGTTCAATACTTGGTACATTTCATTTTCAGACACAATTGACAATTCGCTAGTTTCTCCGTAGATGCCGTTTCTTTAGTCCACATATACAGAAACCATTCAAACCATTATCAAGGTCACCCTGAACTTGTTGTTAGCATTCTCGTCACTTTGTTAAAGGCGGCTTTGTGATTTATTGTTTGTTTGTTTTATACCATATTGTTTCCATCATGGCGCTTATTTGTCATTTTTGAAGGACACCACGTGTTATCCGAAGTTAATAATGCTTTGCATATGGGTTTGTCTTTCAATGAGATCATAAAATGTTGGGTTTTTTTAAACAAATACCGACAGCTTTGAAAATTGATGCGTAGTTTATAAAATTTATAAATATATATGTATTGTCTGCATTTAATTAGGACAATGGCCTCAGAATTATATAACATTTTACACATAGTGTTATTCTCTAGAGAATACGTTTGAAATGCATTAAGTCCTGCGTTAACCGAATTATGTTTTAATTTAATTAAATTGTTCTTGCTATACGACACACATATGTACTTTTACTGAAATGCAGCAAGTCTTGTACAAAAACACTTTACACGAACGAAGACATTATGAATATAGTTATCAAAGGTACCAGGCTTATGATTTTATACGTCAGACGCGTTTTTCGTCTTCATAAGACTCATCAGTGACGCTCAAATCAATATAAAGCCAAACAAAGACAAAAAAGTTGAAGAGAATTGTGGACCAAAATTCCAAAACGTTGTGCCAAATATATGCTACATGTAATTGATCGACTGATTGATGTTCGCTTAACACCATGTGACAAATCAATCTTGCATAGGATGGACGATAACAAATAAACAATAAATTAATTTAAATACAATCCGTGAACTAATTCAAAGTAAATTAACTGGGATGAATAGCAAGAAAATGTGAAACTTGGTGGATAAATGGTGTTGGTAAGGAATTGGCGTATTGGCTATCCATAAGTCATCTAAAGACTTCTCAAAGAGTTGTTGGAATACTTTGTTAAAGTTCAACGTACTAGGTGCTATGCCTTTTTCAAACACACTGCAAAAAGGAGAAAAAAACAAAGACTAGTCGGCTAGCAGTCAGAATAAGACCGTGGTTTGACCTTATATGGTTTTTCGTTTACATATTGTGACTTGGATGGAGAATTGTTTCATTGGCACTCATACCACATCTTCTTATATATGTGTGACACACTTAAACTGTACAATATCATATAAAAAAGCAGACGTGGTATGATTGCCAATGAGACAACTATCCACAAAAGACCAAATGACACAGACATTAACAACTATAGGTCACCGTACGGCCTTCAGCAATGAGCAAAGCCCATACCGTATAGTCAGCTATAATAGAACGAGAAAACTAACGGCATTATTTATGTAAAAAAAAACATTTTGTTTTCTAAATGTTCAATAAATTTATGTAATTACACATTGATATGAACACGTGTCTTGCCTTTTAGTTCCTTTAACAGCAAAATGCAAATGTTTACATTGAAATATAAAAGCTTTTATATGTCAATGATCCATGAAGGAAGGTACATGGTTAACCAATCTCCATGGAAATAAGACGTGCCTATGCTAAAATAAATCCATACGAAATATTATTGACCTTGGTTTTACAGAAGTGGTTCCCAGTAAACTGACCTAATCCCAAAACTAATATAATACTGAATCCTCTGAATTTGTTTGCATGTAGTAGTTGTCGTTTTTTGATTTGGTTCACAAGTGTTTCTCGTTTTATTTTTATAGATAAGACCATTAATTTTCCTGTTTAAATTGTTTTACACTAGTCCTTTTTTACCCCTTTATAGCTTGCTGTTCGGTGTGAGCCAAGGCTCCGTGTTGGAGACCGTACTTTAATCTTTAATAGTTTTTCTATTACATATTGTGACTTGAATGGAGAGGTCTCTCATTGGCACTCACACCACATCTTCTTATATCTATATACCGGTATGTTAACTATGCAAAAGTTCAAAGTCAATAGACCATGTGGGATGGACAAAATATTCTCCACGTAAATGAGATATCTGTCAACACTAATGTGCAACTGCATACCAAATATCATTGGCCTATCACTAGACAAAAATGATTATCATAAACTGACCTAATCACAAACTTAAAGATGCAAACTATATGTAAAAGTTTCATAGCTAATACAATGACTGCTGCAGCGGGGCCAATCAATCTCCATGACAATGATGTTGACGACGCCGCAGACACAAGAAACATCATATGCATGTCTGGATTTTAACTCCGTCTAGGCGAAACAAACAATTAAAATGTGTAAATTAGTTGTGGTCTATGGTCAGACATTTGTTCGGTAGGCGCGAATTTCCAAGTTCCACAACAGAAGAAATATTGGAAGAGATTTCAACTATCGTGTTTATGTCATTAGAAAAATAAAAGCCTCGATATAGTGAGATGGTGTTCCAAAATATCAAATACTTGTACTTGATATTTTTGTACGAAGCATTTCTAAAAATGTTTTTGTTTTGTTTTGTGTGTTTATGTACGTGTTTTGTGTTCCAATTATTAGAATACAAAAGGTGATACAATATTTCCGCGCTTCATACAAAATGTTCTTCGGTCAACGCTTTTACACCCCAATCAAGTTACAAAAAGAAGCATTCAATTCTTAATTAAATGCTTTTAACGCATATGGTACAGTATGCTAATCGATTTTAGTCCTACTATTTACTCTCTTTTGCGATTAATACATGATACTGGTATTTAAAACCAGGTAAAAGCAAGAAGCCGCATTAGTACGCCACTGGATTGAATTGTCAGTTGTTCATTCAAAGGACGAAGTAATATGTCACTGTATAATGTCGAATCAATTACATTATTTTTATCAATCATATTATGATTTTTTTATTTATTATTTATGTATTAATAGCATGTAAATTTCACAATTTAAATGGACCTTGTACTCATCATCTGATACAGACCTCAGCAAATCAAACAAAATTTTAAGTATTCATGAATATTCTTGGGATCACATTTTTGTTTTCAATTGTTAATTCCATTTGTATATTTAAAAATCCTGAAATAAACGCACATTTCTTTCACTTTTAAACACTTTTTTTATTTAAACATTTTGAAAATTCCCATTGATAAAATAGAAAATGTTCGGTGACTAAGTTGTTCATTGTTAAGTTATCATCGGACATGCCATCCACGAGAAAATAGCGTTGTGTGTACATGATTCTCCCCAGGAAAATATTTTCATAGCAAATCCTGTTGTCGACACATTGAAAGGCATTGCATTGATGCGAACGTCATGATGCTTATCAGCTTCTAATTCCCGCAGTCCACACACAATTGCAGGAATATTCAGAAATGGTCTATGAAATCTTACTATGTGACAGACTTGTTTGTTCGGCAGTGGAGATTCGCCAAGTTCTACAACACCAGACTGGCCTGCAAACATAAGAACATATATATGAATGTATTTTAAAAGAACATAACCTTTTCGGTAATATTGCAGGAACGGGTTCACCTATGGCGGGGAGCTGAACCAAAAACGTAAAACTTATATTAATAATACATGTCTTAAAGGGTGATACAGCAGATTGTTAACGAGAAACCATATTCAACCCGGCTTAAAATGTAATATAGATATAAATTATAAGGAATGAATGTAATTGCTTTCTGTCTATTCGAAGTAACACGCGGGTTATTTATTTTGCATCTCATTTTTTATGTTATTTCTTCATTGACAGAAAAAAAATATTACATGTAGTCATTCCTTAACTAACCAAAAAAAAAAATGCATTTTAATTAATACGGTCCTTCATAAACCTAGAATAAGTCATCTATTGATGTACAGAAATGTATTGTTCATATAATGTCCATGTCAATCAATATGGTTCACTAAAAATATTACAAGAAAGAAATTTCCCAAACATTCTTCTCAACTTATAAAAATAAGAAGATGTGATATGATTGCCATTGAGACAATTCTCCACAAGATACATGTACCAAAAGACACAATTAAAATTAACAACTATGACTCACCGCACGGTTCGGCCTTTTTAGCATCTTCTGTTAGAAGGGTGAAAAAAGGAACATATTTTTTGCTGTAATTCATTTAATTTCTTTTTTATCTGGATCCAATCATGGCTTTGACCAAACAATTTAAGGTTAAAATGGCAAGAAATGTTTTGTTATATTAAATCTTTTTGTGATAAATACATTTGTGAATGTTTATGTATTCTAACAATGGTTGCGGAAAAAACAAGGGATTGTTTTTTTTTCTATCAATCTCGCATTCCAAATTATCTCTGAAAACTTTGCTTTTATTTAAAGGGCGGCAAATCAAATGAGTAGGTCCGGTAAGGGCCGATTATGGCCTCAAATTTCAGGTCAATCTGACAAAAGTTTGGACACTTTTGAAACACTTTTAAAAGTGTCTATTTCAATTGATTTAATTAGTTTAATATGTGAAAGACTTTCACTGATTTAGTCATTAAGAACGCCCCGATTCAAGCTTAAATATGAACAAGAGGCTGTCACAACGACAGCAAACCGGATTTATTAGGCAGCAACCATTTGATTTTCTGGGGGGGGGGGGGGTGCAGAAAATCAAATGGTTGCTGCCTTAACATTTATTTGTGTCCTGGCAATATCACAAGAACTGATGAACGGTGAAAGTGAAAATCGTCAATATCAAATTTGACCTGCATTTTGTCATCAGTATCAACATATTAAAATTTGAAAGAGCTTAGGTTGAATGGTTCATGAGTAAATGCAACAACATGAATGGAAACGCCATTTTTTTTTATCTTTCAAGAACCATAACTCCTGAACGGTAAAAGTCAAAATCGACATTATTAAACTTGACCTCCATTTTGTCATCAGTAACAACATATTAAAATTTGGGAAGCTTTGATTGAACAGTTCATGCGTAAATGCACGGTTATGACTGGAAACGCCATTTTTCAATCTTTCAAGAACCATAACTCCTGAACGGTAAAAGTCAAAATCGACATTATCAAACTTGACCTCCATTTTGTCATCAGTTACAACATATTAAAATTTGGGAAGCTTTGATTGAACAGTTCATGCGTAAATGCACGGACCACGACTGGAAACGCCATTTTTCAATCTTTCAAGAACCATAACTCCTGAAAGGTAAAAGTCAAAATCCTCATTCTTGAACTTGACCTCCATTTATTCATCAGTAACAACATATTAAAATTTGGGAAGCTTTGGTTGAACAGGTCATGCGTAAATGCACGGACACGACTGGAAACGCCATTTTTCAATCTTTCAAGAACCATAACTCCTGAACGGTAAAAGTCAAAATCGCCGTCATTCTTGAACTTGACCTTCATTTTGTTGTCAGTAACACCATATTAAAATTTTAAAAGCTTTGGATGAACGGTTCATGAGTAAATGCACGGACAACATTTGTATGCCGCCCGCCCGACCGCCCGCCGTACATCCCCAAATCAATAACCGACATTTTTGTCACAAAAATCCGGTTAAAAATCTATCAAATATGCAAAAAAACGTCAATTTTCAGATGTTTCTTTGTCAAAAATGAAAGTGGCCGCATCCATGTTCACCCTCAACCTTTATATTATGTTATGTATTATCATCAAATACAACTTACATTTCAATATTTAGAATTAACACAAATGCAACTACTTTCATTTAAGACAGAAACCGTCTAAAATTTAACTGAAATGCTAAAATGGTGAAGACTACAGTAATTTAGCATGACTTAATGATGCTTATACACGATTTATGACATATGTGCATTGTATTGTCAAAAACAGCCCATACTTATGTAGCAGAAGCATTCGTTTTTCCAAAAAATAGCCAAAAAAATTGTAAAACTGCTATATTTTGGGGCCAAAAAAGGACCTTACTGAACCTACTCCTTTACTCTCTATGTTGCGCCATCATCAGCGGATTGCTCTATATCTGATAAATGCTTGATCTAAAGGTGCGTGCGCGATTTAGACCTTACATGGTTTGTTTGTACTGGGATCTTGCGTTATAATTATAAAATCGTCTGTATTTGCCAATTCCTCTTGTTGAACCTAAACGGTACACAGTTTTATCAAAGTAAGAAGATCCGTTAACTAAAAGTATAGATCAATACTTACAACCCATTTGTTGCGCTGAGTGGACTGGAAAAAAAATGGAAATGAAATGATTTGTCATTTTATCATACGATAAAAGTAAAATAACATTATACCAAACTCACAGGAAAATTCCAAACGGAAAGCTCCTAATCAAATAACAAAATCAAAAGCACAAACTCATCAAACAAATGGCTAAAAACTGTCATATTCCTGACTTGGTACAGGCATTTTCTTATGTTAAGAATCGTGGATTGAACCTAGTCGACTAAGTCTTACCCGATTGGTCTTCAAATAATCGTACAGGGAATACACCAATTTAATTAAAATATTGATCTCTGATTACGTTATCACTGTGCTTAAACGGCCCAAGATGGCGGACTCTAAACTCGTTGATATTTAATACATACAAAATGTACCTTTTAATTGCGACGTGTTTCATGCAGAATGTAAATATTTATAGGATTACTGAATAAAAATATAACTAGTAATTACCATCAGTTTGTTAATTTAGAGTTCACTAAAGCGCAAGGCCAACTTTTAAAAAAGCATAAGACATCCGTAACTTTTTGATCGAAACTAAGTAGTCTAAGACTGACCGTAACTTTATTTTCAGATGTTGGTAACTTGGTTAATATTTTAATATTGATCTCTGATTACGTTATACTACGTATGAGCTCATATGTAGTATAACATAATCAGAGATCAACATTAATTAGATTGGGAACACACTGTACTTATAATTAACCATAAAACGATTGATGGTTTTTGTTAGTTGATGGTGATGAGATATTCTTATATTTGTTTTGTTTTAAAGATAAACAAGATTGAGACTTTGGTTAATTTATCGAAGATACCGTCTAGTCTACATAATTCAATATGTTTCTAAACTAGAAACTAAAATTGATCGATTAGAAAGATCATATCATAAGCTTAAGAACATATGACTAAGTTTCAAGTTGATTGGACTTCAACTTCATAAAATAAACTTAAACCTGAAGCGGGACGTACGGACGGACCAACGGACGGACGAACTGACGCGCAGACCAGATAACATGACGCCCATAAATGCCATTATGGGGCATAAAAACATAAATTTCTATGAATTTTTATGTAGAAAATGGAGGATAATCCTGATTGTACAGCTAGTTAAACCTCTCACTTGTATGATGTATTATATTGACCACGATGTGAGAACAAAACAAACAGATATAATAGGTAAACATTTTTAAATTTTTCGGTAAAGCCGTTAACATTGTGTTTAAATCTTAAAATCACTACAGAAAACAAAGTGTTCGGTGTCAAGTCAACGAAGTCAATATTTGTGTAACAAAACAATAAACGAAGTACCATACAAATATAAATATAACAAGTACAGATAACTCACGCTTTCTTTCAAGTGACGATATTCTTATTTTCAATTGCTCTATTGAAAACATTCTCGATTCTAAAGCTGTTATCCTGTCCTCTATGCAGCATTCACATGCTATGGTAAGGCACAGCATCACAAAAACCAGCATATCCTCCATTATACCTCTATGATTGTGTTACCTTCAAGTCACAGAAGCTAGTATCATGATTGTATTGGTTATTAACGATGACTACCGCTGAATAGAATGATATAAGAGGGCCTGAATGTAGTCATTATTTATCATTTTATTTTTTGGGTGTATTTTTTTTCTCTGTTCTCCCCCTTCCGGCCTATTATTATCTTTTCCTAACATATAAGAACCATATATTATACTCTACTTGTAAGATTAAAGCCAATTTTTCTTCGTTTTTTTCTTCATTCTGATTTTTTTGCCAATTATTCCATATTTTGTAAATCCAATATAGATCAGAACCATCAACTAATGACCTTTTGTATTTATTGTGAACTTGTTCTCGTCCTGAATATGCATGAAATATTTGCCACTGGACGTTAAGCAACCAACAATCAATCAATCATTAATTAATGAAAGTACCAGAGTCCCAATCCGGGGGACCCAATAGTGATTATCCTGTCAGATAGAACAATCGGAACGTAACTGACTGTATCTGAATAGAAGAGCAGAACGTTACAGAAGCTGACACCCGAAATAGGTAAATCGCGAACAGATCGCATCAAATCGGACCAGAACTATCGACTCACATCACCTCTTATTCAAAACTGAATTTTTTTTAACGATCAATGCATTTGAATGGACACATATATTCCAAATATATATGTATATGCCGCTATTATTGTTGTTGTTACCAATTATGTAAATCAATTGTATCTGATTTTATGCCTTTTTTGGGCCCTGTAATTTGGGAAATAAAAATTATTTTATTGTATTGTATTGTATTGTATTGTATTCTATTGTTGGAACCCCCCCCCCCTTTTAAATGCCTGGATCTGTCCTTGATGTGTGATCTGTTAGTTACCAAATGTCTTGTGTTGTTCGTCTGTTCGTGTTTCTCTATATATTTCCCCTAAATGGAGGCTCATAAAAATAATATATCAATATTCCTAAAAATGGGTAATCAGTATTTTCACTCCCACAAGTAATCGAGTAGACCGAATTCTTTTGTGCATATATTTCCTAATTTATATATGCTCTTTATTGATTTTCCCCCAAAACAATATGCACAAATAAAAAGCAAATAGCAAATTCGATAAAAAGCAATTGTAAATTATGAAATATATATGCATTATAGGGATAGAAGAATTCGGTCTAGTAATCGAGCAGACTCACACAATCACCCCATTCGAGTACACCCAACTAAAACAATTTATTTCAATTTAATCATATTATGCACCTGAAATATTGTTGTACTCCTGAGTTATGCGCGTTCTTTTTCGTTAATTTTCATAAATGCATTTGGACATTTTGTACGATCCTTCTCTTAGCAATACACGTTTGATATATTTTGCATTTCGTGATTCTGTAACACTTATCAGGTACTGGTTGATAGTTCAATATATGAGTTTACTCATAGCGTTTAATGGTTTTATTTTCTATTTACTCACCACATTTTGGAGAAGAGGAATGAGTCCGACGCTGGTGAAAAATAACAGGTTGCACATTTAAGTCTTGTCGAAAAGTAAAATACGGGAAAGTACCTAGGGAAATACCATTGAATTTTGAAGGAGGCTCTATGTGGGATTCTTCGTTTTTTATTGTATTATTTCTTTAATTATTTTTTTTCTATGTTACTTTTTCCTTTTTTCCTTTTTTTTATATATATATATATATATATATACTCTATTTCTTTGTTTTTTAGCACCCCATTATTGCTATAAATTTATTTTCCCCATAGTTCCATTCTATAAACCTCGTATTCCCTGGTGAATGGCTATTAAGAGATCCAACCTCGAGAAACGTTCTTCTGGGGGATGTAGATTGTATGTAAAAATTGTATTTCATGTGTAATTTGGTGTAAAATCGCGATTCGGATTTATATGATAAAACTTTCAGTCCAAATAATTATGAAAGATATCCAGAAGTATGTTTTCCGGGAATTACATGTAATTAACATATATGCATTAATTCCTGTAAATAGCAAACCGAAAGGAAATATAGAATGTTGTGAGGTAAAGATATTTGTAGCTATACCCTCCTCCTAACCTGCGACAGTGGAGTATGAGCATATTATAATAACCTCGTTAGAAGAGTCACAAAGTATAAAAACTACTTACATAAAAAAAGTCACAAATTACCGATCTAAGGTTGATTGATAGATTGATTGACTGATTGATTGATTGATTGCTTGATTGATTGATTTTTAGTGTTCGTCACCACTTCATCACTCTTGGTTGTATCGTGGTGGTCAGTTTTGACGGAGGAAGACTGAGTGCCTTTGGAAAACAATTGAGGTTCGACAGGATAACTGGCATTTCTAGTCATTTAGAATAAGAGTCGAACACACTTTACACGAACAATTTCCATACTTGCAACTCAGTGTGGGAACGGAACTGTACGGTTTTCTACTAATTTGGTCATTCGGGAGACTGTCAAGCGGTGCTCCGACATTTGCAAAATAACAAGTTGCTTGAGGGAAACTTTGACGAACTCTTATGTTCCTATATAACGTTTCTGCTTCAAGTTTTGATAGCTTAAACATTCTTTATGTAAATAGGAACCAATAAAATAATAAGAAAGATATATGCATCCAAACGTTTTCATTAGAATGGTGGAGCTCCGTGTATAACGATCAAAATTGTCACACAACAGCGATCAAAAATGTCAATATAAACATCGAAAAATCAATGTTTGCTACCTGAATTTTCATATGTACCTTTTATGACATATAGTCTTACCTGTCTGAAAGTTTCAAAGCCATTGTCCCAGTAGAAATCCAAATATATTCATTTTCTCCATGTCGGATATTTTTATTGACTGTACAATCGCTTGCAAGTTTACTGTAATATCACTCGGAGCCTTCCTGTACAATCACTTGGAGCTTTCCTGTAGAATTGCTTGGCCAAATTTAGTAAATATATTGCATATGCATTGCATTGGTTGTTTCTTTCTGTCCTATTATATTCATCTATGGTATTTGAAGTGAAAATAAGCACAAAACCAGTCATTTTGACAATTAAGATTCTATCAAGGAACCCTTATAATGTGACTATATCAGAGACAAATACAAAATGTGTACAATAGATATAAAAAAGAAGGTGTGGTATGATTGCCAAAGAGACAAATCTCCACAAGAGACCAAAATGACAAAGAAATTTCCAGCTATAGGTCACCGTACGGTCGTCAACAATGAATAAAGCCCATACCGCATAGTCAGCTATAAAATGCCCCGAAATAACAATGTAAAACGAGAAAACTAACGGCTTATTTATGTACAAAAAATGAACGAAAAACAAATATGTAACACATAAACACAAAGCCACTGGATAAATATACAAGACAAAAACAAAAGGACAGTACAAAATATGTTAAGAATCTAATCTAAGATAAAACTGAAAATAATCCTGTTACAAAATAAATATTTATATATACCGAAAAGGTGACTAATTTCTCTGGAAGGGTAATTAGCATATTTTGAATTTTACTTAATATATTATTTACCAGCAAGTTAAAAAATAATAATAAATACATATTTGAACAATACAACAAAATTTTTTCTTCACAGGATCGGGATATTGTAACTTGATATGTACTTAGTTTGTCTGATTTTCCATTGAAAAAGTGTGAGGGTATCGACACATACACCACAGTTCCATATCGACCCTCTGATTGGTTTACCAGAAGATTAAAAATGGTCATGTGGTTTATGTTAGATACCTCACACTTTTAGCCAGAAACTACAATGTAAAACATTTTCTTTCCTGTGATATCAGTTGTTAACTTTGACACATGTAATTTACCAAATAAAAAAGTGATTGGCTATGTGTAGATACACCATAGGATGAACTAAATTTCACTCGAAAGCAAAGCTTTCTCGTGAAATTTAGCTCCTCCTATGGTGTATCTACACATACCCAACACTTTTTAATTTGGTAACTATAACAAGGAATTCGAATGTGGAATGGTGGTAGCTATCCACTGATCCAAGAAAAGACACGTATATGTCAATAAACATGATATTAAAATAAGAAGATGTGGTATAATTTCAAATGAGATGTCTGTTTATTACAAGCTATAGCTACTGGTAGAAAAAGCTCCAGTAAAATTAAATTTTATCAAGGATGGGAGAGGACTTGTTATCTGAAAGAAAGAGAAAACACAAAATCCTTCAACATGATTTTTTTTTATATCAGTGTCACGATTCAGCAACTTCAGCAACTTTTCAATATTCCCCACTATAGCATCCGACAAACGAACGAAACAGTTGGTTTTTTTTTTTTAGTAAGAACAACATTTTCATCAAACCACATTTATATCTTCAATATAAAAATAAGGAGATGTGATATGATTGTCAAAGTTCAAAAAATAAATGGATTTAAGCAATTATTATAGTCGGCTATAAAAGGTCCCGACATGAAAAATAAGAATCAATACCTTTCGAATTTAACTGACGGCCTAATTCATAATAAAACAATTTACGAAAAATATATATGACAGACATGAACCAACGACAACCACTGAACTACGAGCTCCTGACTTGAAGCAGGTACATAAAGAATTTGGCAGGGTTAAAAATGTCTGTGTGCACTCATTTCTCCCCAAAACTAGCACAGCACAAGACCAAACTATAAAAAATCAGATGAATGATCGGATCATCATACTATTATTGACGATATCAGACCAGGTGCGGATCCCGCCTTTCTGCAAAAGGGGAATCCAAACCACGGAACACACTGAAACGTCCACAAAATAAAAAAAATAATCGGAATAAATGGGGTTTCAACCACCAAAACTCCATCTCCCCGCATACCGGATCCGCTAATGCAGGCTGCGTCCATTCAAATAAAAGCTTCAAACATCATTAACACTTTTAAGTGTGCAATTTAGGTTTTAAAAATATGATAACAATACCAAATAAGTAACTGTTAAATCGTAACAGAAAAAGGAGAGATAAATCATGCCAGACATATTGGATTGTAGTAGTTTAAACAAATATTTATATGACAAAAGTATCATGGAAAACATAAACTAATCATGAATGTGGCAGAAGATATAGTAGTAAGCATTATCTACTTAAGAGTTATAATTAGTCATATGCCAGTAGAAACTATTACAGCAAAATGCAATGAGTGTGTAGGAAAAAGTAATACCTTTGACTAGCTTGCTTGCTAGCTGGACCGTGAAGTCATAACAAGGTAAAGTAGGTTACCCTCCTTTCGGAGTAGTCTAGTTGGCCAAACGATGAAAAGAAAAGCTCCAAGCGATTGTACAGGAAGGCTCCGAGTGATATTACAGTAAACTTGCAAGCGATTGTACAGTCAATAAAAATATCCGACATGGAGAAAATGAATATATTTAGATTTCTACTGGGACAATGGCTTTGAAACTCTCAGATAGGTAAGACTAATATTAGTAAAGGTACACGTGAAAATTCAGGTAGCAAACATTGATTTTTCGATGTTTATTTGACATTTTTGATAGCTGTTGTGTGACAATTTTGATCATTTTACACGGAGCTCCACCATTCTAAGGAAAACGTTTGAATGCATATATCTTTCTTATCATTTTATTGGTTATATTTACATAAAGAATGTTTAAGCTATCAAAACTTGAAGCAGAAACGTTATATAGCAACATAAGAGTTCATCAAAGTTTCCATCAAGCAACTTGTTATTTTGCAAATGTCGGAGTACCGCTTGACAGTCTCCCGAATGAACAAATTAGTAGAAAACCGTACAGTTCCGTTCCCACACTGTGGTCATGGCTAAAAAGCAAAAGACAAAACATAACATTGAAAACCAAAGACTGAGCATCAAGAACCCCACCAAAAACATGGGGTGATATTATGTGCTTCAGAAGGGAAGGCAGGCATACCCGTAGCCAGAGGGTTTACGACACCCCCCCCCCCCCTTGAAAACAAATAAGCACTGTTATAGTCAACGTTCTGTTTGAATTGTGGCTGTTAAAGTTGAGTTCGTGAGTCTAAGTACCCCCTCCCCCTGAGAAGTTCCTAACTACGGGCCTGGCAGATCCTGCTCTTCATGTGGCACCCGTCATATTGCTGACGTTAGTACAAATCCGGTGATAAGTCCAATTTGGTAGCACTCAATCTTCATAAGCCTGTTTGCATGGTTATTCCACACAGCCTTTTAAAAATCTCTCTTTTACGCAGAATTCTCCAGACGAAAAAAAAATGACGTGACAAACGTCTTGAAAAGACAGCGTTTGAAAGGTTCCTCATTTGGTTTAGATACTTAAACATGTGGTAAAACTGATTCCCTGGGATCTCAAATCTTCCCTTTTATTGAAACATACTTCAACTGATCACCAGAAGAACCGTATTAAGGATTGATTACAATATGTGAATATGTGAATACCATCTACGGAAGCTACCATTTGATTTTTAAGGGGGTGGGGGCTAAGATGAAATTTGAAAAGAAACAGAACAGAAGTTTTGAGTTAAAAAAAAATGCAGGATGAGATACTTTGCCAAAAAAAGGCAGGATGACAATTCAAATAAAAAAAAGTCGGGATAAACTAATAGATAAAAAAGGACCAAATAGAGTAAAATATAAAAAGGCAGGACAGAGATTAAAACTAAAAACACGAAAAAAGTGCAAGAGAAAAATTTTCATCCTAGCCCCAACCCCATTAAAAAAAGGTATGATTCAAGTGCCTTCTTCTTAATCAAAATATCTTATAATCCCTATTACTACGTTTCACTTAAAAATTTAAATTAAGACTTGATAATTTAAAGGATCGTTGTCCTGTTTCTTTACTTAGGGCAAAAATAAAACGATCAAAACCGCATGCAACGTGTTTAAAAAAAAATGTGGATTATTAACACGATATCTGGTTTCTATCCTCAATTGCAGAAGGGCATATCTGTGCAGTGGCGGATCCAGGGAGGTCCGTGGGTTGGACCCCCTTTTTTTGGACGATCAATGCATTTGAATGGGGACATGTAGTTGGAATCCCCCCTTTGTCCTGGGTTAGGACCCCCCTTTTTAAAATGGCTGGATCCGCCCCTGCTGTGTGAATCATGCAGTCATATTTTTTTTTGCCCGCTACAGACCATACACATGAGGTAATTCATTGATTCCGACACAAAATGTTTGTCCCTTTCTAACGTGTCCTCACTTTTCAATTGGGAGGTAAAAATTCTATCCTTTATCCTTATTTTGATATATTTCCTATAGGCAGATTCTTTGACAAAGACGCTTCATTGAGAGTTGGGATAATGATAAGGAGTTATAATATAAGGCTATCATATTCCAATAAATAAAACAAAATAGTATAAATATATATGTATCATTGACTAGAGGTATATGGGGAGGGTTGAGATAATATCACAAATATGTTTAACCCTGCCGCATTTTGCGCCTGTCCCAAGTCAGGAGCCTCTGGCCTTTGTTAGTCTTGTATTATTTTAACTTTTAGTTTCTTGTGTACAATTTGGAGTTTAGTATGGCGTTCATTATCACTGAACTAGTATAAAAATTATATTTGTTTAGGGGTCAGCTGAAGGACGTCTCCGGGTGTGGGAATTTCTCGTTGCATTAAAGACCTGTTGGTGACCTTCTGCTGTTGTCTGCTCTATGGTCGAGTTGTTGTCTCTTTGACACATTCCCCATTTCCATTCTCAATTTTATATATAGTATAAAAGTGTCTTGAGAAATTTGTTAAAAAATTATATATATGAATGAAAATACATCAGAAAAGATCAATGAAAAACTATCAACTAAAAAGTAAATATGCAGAAAAAATCAACACATGTATCTTAATTTAAGTTTTCACGCAAGTTTTAGAACCGACCATATTCGGACATAACCATTTTATTCGAATAAATCAAGAAAAGCTCACATATATGTGCATAAGTACAACAATCAAGATAACACAATCTAAATTATCGTATAATAAATTTTTTTTAATAGCAAAATCTAATAATGAGTAATCGTTTTTGTTTAAAGAGGGGCGTAAAGAGGGGTAGAAGGTATCTGCACCGAAGAACGCGAAGTAAAATTGTTATTTCACGATTAACGAACAATTAAAAATGCCCTGCACGTTGATCTTTTTACCGATTTCACGAAACACGGTGAATAACGAACCTTTTCACGGCTGCACGTGAAATAAAAATGGCAAAACACGTTGCACGAAAATAATCCTTTACCACCCTCTTTAAATATTTAACTTCCCTATTTGTCCTTGGAAATACGTTCATTTCATTAATGCATAGGAGTCAATCAATGCAGAAAACATCAATAATATTGCAACATTATCTAATTGAGTGGGTTTTTTGTGTGCGTCCAGAAAGTTATAAAACATCATGTTATACTTATTTTCTCAGACTGTCAATAGAAATAAGAAGATGTGGTATGAGTGCCAATGAGACAACTCTCCATCCAAGTCACAATGTGTAAAAAGTCAACAATTATAGATTAAAGTACGGCCTTTAAAACGGAGACTTGGCTCACACCGAACAGCATTGGTGGAAATTGAATAGTATGGGTTAAAATCATCGGATTTATTTTTAAATAAACAAATTTATGAAAACTGGGAAATTTTAAAATATTTATGTTTTAATTAAACACCATTTTTATAACAATATAACTCTATTTGAAACATCACAAACATGTTTTTTCATAAGAAAACTGACAATTTCATGATTAAAATGATATAATAGTGTTTTGAGTCAAAAACTAAGATTTCATCATAAAAACATATGAAACCGTCAAATATATATGTCAAATATTATAACTCCATTGTTTTAAACATAACAAAAAGATTGTATACGGAAACAAACATACTTCCTGACCAGAAATTAATATTTTGAGTCAAAAACTAAGAATTCTATCATGAAATCTCGAGACACAGGAAACCAAAATAATTATCAAATATAACACAAATTGAAACTTATCATATATGTAAACATAAATACTGAATCAGTATTAAAAAGCTTGAATGACAAACAAAAGTCACGATATATTTCTTAGTCATAAACTTCCTTTTTTAAAAATATCATGATGTATAAGTATCATTTCCTATCACTTCATAATGCAAATTAAAAAAAGGTTCAAATCCATAGGTACAAAACGCAGTGAGTCCGTCAGCCACCGCCAATTCTTGCATTAACACTGTTGTACAGGACCGTATCTTTTTATGAAATAAAACCATTAAGATAAAAATGTTCATCACAATTGAAAGGTATGAAATTATTGGCCCTACCACAATATTCATCCAAAATGGAGTTCGTGCGTACAGTATGAACAACATATTGACAATTACTATACAAATTGATATTTCACTTGATAATAGTATGCATAAGATATGCATTGAAAATTTAGTCTAAAATCAAGATAAGGTCACGTACAGTTTTGTGTTTTAAGGGGAAGGATGTAAGTTGTTGAGATCGTTACACACCAAATATCAGCGTTTACAATCTACTTTTTTTTCTAAAACTAGGTTACAGTTGAAGACAGAATAAGAGTATATTAAGTAGGATTTTATCGCCAAAGTTTGGTGCTCGGCTGCATCGACCCCCTTTTATGCCCTAGTCGAAAATTTGAAATGCTTTGAGACTTTTCAATACTGGGCGTCCGTCCGTTGGTCGTGCCGTCCGTTGGTCCGTCGTACCGGTCTTGTTAGCGCTCTCGTAGGTACAATTCTTTCCAGATTCAGTTTTATAAAACTTGTACTTCAAGTCAATATCAGCAATATCGACTTTCAAAAGAGTTATGCCCCTTGAAAATATTAGCCACGCGATTACAAAAGTTATCATTATACAGTACATATGTTTGACCTCATCTATGTTCTATTTTTAGTCTGGTGATCATGTTGGTTTGGTTAGCAGTGTTATCGGACACATTACAAGGAGAATAATTACCGAATCTTGTTTCAATTATCCTATTAGACTCGGTTCTCAGGAGAGTTTTTTTTTTGTAAAAGTCAACATAGTCAAACAGACGACATTTGCCAACTGATAAGAATAGCTCACATGTCTGTATGGTTTAGTTAAGCTAAAAATAATAAATAGTAAATAGTTATATACTAATTGAAATCTTGAAAAAAAAATGGACTATAGAAATCATTATCATGACTCCAACACCATAAACAAACCCAAACAACATCCAAAATTATTATATTAGCAAAGTTCCAAAATAAGTTCTAAATGTGTAATCATTCAGCGGCCAATGATAACAATATAACCACAGACCAAATATTAGATACTGATGTACCATGTGTACACAAAAATACTGTTTTTTTATTAGAAATATAACTGCTATAAAACGTCATGCGACAGGACAAAATGTGTAACATTATAAAGAAGAAACCCAAAGGCTTGATTTACTCAAAACACTCATGATACAAATCAGTAAAAACGCGGACATGCAGCAACCATTGATCGACAACCACTGAAGTATCCTAACTTTGGATAGCAGTCTGAAAAAAAGATAAAACTATTCGCCCCTATACAAATATCCATGTATTTAAACATCGAAAAAACAATTCAAATATATCAGAATGAATTATAAAAGCACGCCATGCCAAACACAACGTACAACTTCAAGTTGGTATAATTTAAATATCATTTGTTACAATACAATGTTGCTTT